>NW_026011285.1:0-2918 GCF_001458135.2 Marmota marmota marmota
CAGCACAGAGGAGGAAGCTCCCCGCGGCCACCGCCACCAGCAGAGCAGGCCCCGGAGGAAGTGCGCAGGGCCCCAGCCGCCCCCGCAGGGCCCCGGCCACCCACCCGCCCAGGAAGCGGAACCTGCCTCTCCCAGCAGCAGAGGACCCTCGGGGAGGCCTGATCTCCCGTGTACAGGAGGCGCCAGGTGAGTCCCTGCATCTGGGCCTGGGGAAGGCCTCGGCCACTGGAACCCCTGCCTGTCCACGTGCCTGGGAGCCAGATCAGGGCCACTTGGGAAGGAGCCCGCCTGGCTGAGGCTGCCCGGGCTGGGAGGGTAGAGGTCAACACCGAGGCCCTCCCACCATCGCGCCTAGGGCTGCCTCACCCCCTCCCCATCTCACGGAGGACCTGCTGAGGCTCCAGGGACCCTGCTGTGCCTCTCCCTGTACCAGGGAGACGTTCCCCGACCCCCCCTGGCCTCTCTCAGCTTCATGCAGTCCTGGGGGAGAAAGGCGACCCCCCTTCTGGGAAGCCACTGAGGCTGGGGCAGAAGAGAGCCTTGCCCAGGGCTGCTGGTCACTAGAGACAGTCCACGTCTGTGTCCCCTCAGTCACCTTGGTCCAGCATTGAGTCCAGCCCCTCCTTGTCAAGATGAATGAGGACCAGAGAGGGGAGGGGATTTGTCTGAGGTCACACAGCCAGCGTGAGGAGGAGCCTGCCTGGAACCCAGGCCTCCCGAGCCCAGGCCAGGGCTTTTTCCCCTCTTGCAGCTGTGGCCCAGGCTGCATCTGAGTGTCCCCTGGACATGGAAATTGTGGGGCCAGTGTAGTGCCCCCTGCCCCACTTCAGAGCAGGGCCACTGTGAGCCCAAAGAGGGGGGTTCCAGGGCCCTCAAGTCCCCTACCTCCCCAGGGCGCAGGTGGGGGCTCCCTGCCTGGACCCCCGTGGGTGCCCTGCCCACCCGGCTGTCTGAGAGAGTCTGGAAAGGGGGGGAGCAGGGGCTGGAGAGAGAGGGGGGAGGCTGCTGGCCCTCAGCAACTGGAACCAGAGACAGGAAGAGGGTTGGGGAACCGGAAGGGCCCGTAGCAGTGACAACAAGGAGACTGGCCCTCCCCGAAGAGCATCTGCCTGGAGTCCTGAGACCTCGCTCCCTGAGAGGCCCGGGGTGCTGGGGAGAGTCCTGCTGGTCCACCCAAGCTGCAGGGTGGGGACGGCCTGGGGGCTCGGGCTCGGCCCCTCCCTCCAGCCCCCTCTGCTCAGCCTGCCCTGGGCCCAGAAGCCCCGTTGGCATGCTCCACCGCAGGAGCTAACATCTGGGATGTCATCCATCAGTGCCGTCTGCCAGCCCACACGCAGGCCGGCCCCCTGCTGAGCCGGGGGTGGGGGTTCTGAGCTCTGAGGAACTGGCTGAGCTGGCTCTGCCGGCTGCTGGGGACGGGGAGCCCACCGGGCCCTGCCGGCCTGGGAGGGCTGCTCGGCACCCACAGTGGGGGGCGGGGAGGACCCACTCCACAAACCTTTCCTGGTGTGTCCTCGATCCTGTGCGTAGGCCTCCTGCCCACCCGGGACCCCGTCCCTTCACCTGGGCCCTCATGGTGACCTGTCCACCTGGAGCTGAACTCCACGCCCCCCCCCACCCAGCCTCCTGGGCAGGAGGAAATGATAGATAAGCACAGAGTGAGTTTAGGGCTCTGGGACTTGACACCCTCTGTCCCCTGCGTCCTCCAGGGCAAGCCAGAGAGAAGATGGAGTCACACCTGCTGCAGCTCCCCAGCGAGGTGGCCCTGCCCACGGAGGAGCAGCTCCCACAAGGTGCGCCCAAGTGGCTGAGGGCTGGGGCCGGGGCCGAGGGTGAGGGTCTGCGTCACAAGGGACTGCTTCCTGGGTTGTCATCCGGGCTCCCAAGCTGCTGCCCTGCCTCTGCCTCACTTAGACTGGACCCAACTCTGCTTCTGGAACCTTCCACAGCCCTCTGCACCCACCGCAGGGCCTCCTGTGCCGCTAAAGCTGGCGCCAGCCCAACGAGCACGGCTGGCGCTGAGAGCTTCTGCCCAGAGCTTTGTTCCCAAGAGCGGGTGCCATTGCCACCTTTTACAGAAGAGGACCCTGAGGCCCGGGGAGCCATGTCCTGTAACTCGGCTAGTGAGGATGGAGCTGGCCCCCAGACAAGGAGGGGCCGCAGGACCCAGGGTCCACCCTCCACGCCGTGCCGCCTCCCCAGGGTCCCGTGGCCTGGAGGGTGAGGGGCTGTAGGTCTGCCCCTTCACACAGTGGGTCTCTTCCAAAGGTGGGTGGGCACAGGACCCCAGCGATCCCATCCGCGGGGGTGAGCATGGCCCCTGAAGTCTCCCTCCTAGAAGTCGCCCCAAACAGCACACTGCCAGGCACACAGCGCTGCGCACGCCCCGTGTGCCCAAACGGAAAGTCCCACACCGCCACACGCCAGGCGGCAGGCCTGGCCTGGGGGGAAGGGCCCTCGGTGAGCCCAGGACGGAGCCGGTCCCCACAGCAGAAGCACTGGGCAAGGCCAGGCCAGGACAGCGGGGACAGCAGGAGAAGACAGCAGAGCGCTGACCCTGTGAACACAGCTGGCAACGTGGGCGCCACGGGGAGAGAACCCCCGTGCCAAGAGGGTCCCCGGGGTGGGTGGGCCAGGCCCCAAGGAAGGACGGCTCTGTTCCCAGTCAGCTGGCCAACTTCCTGTCTGTCTGCTGTCCCTCCTGGTTTATGAGCCCTGGAGCCTGGAAACCATCACAAGGAAGACGGCTGAGTTGGGTGGTAGGGCTTAGAAACTTGAAATAAATATTTACTTTCTGTTTTACAGTTGACTTAGAGACACCTACAGTTCCACAACACAGAGCTAGGACTCGAGATGATCAGGAATCCTGGGAACCCGCTCCAGGAGGGCGGTCCCACATCCACCCATCACCCACCCAC
>NW_026011286.1:0-2917 GCF_001458135.2 Marmota marmota marmota
TTCCTATAAAACTTCCATCAAAACTGACTTAGACATAGAAATTCTAAAAAGACTTAGTAAGAGATTGAATCAGTAAAAAACACAATAAAAACATCCATATCAGAGCTGAGCATTGTTGGCGCATGCCTGTATCCCAGTGACTTGGGAGGCTGAGGCAGGAGGATGATGAGTTCAAAGCCAGCCTCAGCAAAAGCAAGGCACTGAGCAACTCAGGGAGATCCTGTCTCTAAATAAAACACAAAATAGGGCTGGGGATGTTGCTCTGTGGTCAAGGGCCCCTGAGTTCAATATGGTACCAAACAACAACAACAAAAATCCTATTAGAAATGTGTGTGAAACTATCAAACTGTATCTAACTCTAAAAGCAGATATATGGCTTTATGTGAATTAAATTCTAATGTCTCTACCAAAGAACTATTTAAATAAAAAATTTCAGGTTTTATGCAGGATATAGCACCAATCAATATAATTTTTGAAGCTGAACAATAAATATTCAAAGCAAAATTATTTAAATTTCCATTTATGGTAGTATCAAACATTAAATTCATAGCAAAAAAATTACAAATATGTCTTGTAAGCAGAAAATACTATAGAAAATGTTTAAAAGACTAAGTAGGCATCCATTATTTATTGATAAGATTTAATGTTGCTGAAATGGTAAAATGCAAGTTGATTTACATACCAATGTAAACCTTACCAAAATTCCCACATGCCATTTTTGAAAAAGATGGAATGGTAAGCCTAAAGTGAACATAGAAGTTCAGTCAACCTCAAATATGAAATACAGGTTTTCTTCAAGAGAAATATAAAGAACAAAATTGGAAGACTCACCCCAATTTTAAAACTCAGTATAAAGTTTCAGTTCTAAAGAAAGAGGATCCTGATTCCTCACCCTGTTCAAAATCAATTCAAAAGGGGTAAAAGACCTGACTGTAAAACTACAAAATAAACAAGAGAAAGCCATTTGAGCTCTGGTAAGGACAACAAATGTTTTGGAAATAATTTCAAAATCAAAAAATGAATAAATAAAATAAAAATGGCATTAAACTAAAAACCTGATTTACACCAAAGAAAAAAAGTGGAATCTCTATAAGATGGGAGAAACACTTTGCCCAGTATGCATTTGATACAAGCTTCATATTTACAATACATAAAGAACACAAAATAATAAAACAAAACATACAATCAAAAACTAAGTAATGCCATTTAAAAGTAGGCAAATAAAGTAGACAGTTTTCAAAAGAAGAAACAAAAAGTTCCAGTAAACATATAGAAAAATGTTCAATATAATTAGCCTTCAGGAAAAAGCAAATCAAAAATACAATGTGGAAGACTGGGGAAATAGCTCAGTTGGCAGAGTGCTTACCTTGCATGCACAAGGCCCTGAATTCAGTCCCAGCACCACAAGAAAAAAAAATACGTGAGGTATCATCTATCCCAGTCAAAATGGATAAATTAGAAATGTGACAACCACTGATGTCGATGTGGAGAAAAATCAACACTTATGCTTTGGTGTGTGCAAGTAAATTGGGTAGCTGATATAAAAAAACTAGGCATATTACTGAAAAAACTAACAATAGCTGGGATCATGGCACACAACTAATCCCATATATTTAAGAAGCTAAAGGAGAGGATTACAAGTTTAAGGCCAACTTGTGCAAGTTCAAGGTCAAAGAGGGCAAAACCCTGTCTCCAATAAAAAAGAAATATGCTGGAAGCCAGAAATGGTGATAAATGCCTGTAAAGTAGGCAACTCGGGAGACTACAGTAGGAGGATCCTGAATTGTTGTGAGGTTAAAGAAACTTAATGTAAAGCTCTCTCAAAATAAATTAATAATAATAATAATAATAAATAAGGCACTGTGATGTAGTCTAATGGTCAAATGTTTGCCAAGAACATGAGGCTTTGGTTAAGTCTTCAGTATCTCAACTAAGTAATACTAAAATAGAATTACCTTATGATTCAGGTATCCCACTTGGGGGTATGTAATGAAAACATGGGAAATGAGAACAGGATTTCATCAGTGGATGTGGCATATGTGTTAAAATACCATGCAGAGACACTTTATTATCTATATTTAGTACATCTTCATCAAAGCTATTTTTAAAATGTTACTGTAATCAGTACTGTAATCTACCACTGATAAATCTCAGTGGTAGAGTGTTCCTAGATTCAAATTCATTACTGCAAAAAGAAATAAGAATAGAATTTAGAAATAGATCCTTATATTTATGGTCGAATATTTTTCAAGGAGAATGCCAAGACATTATAGGAAAAATGTTTTCAAATCATCTGGAACAACTATCCATCCATAAAAAACATGGAACACAATCTCAAACACTATCTCACACTTTACACAATTAATTTTAAATGGAAATATGAGAATTGGGACTAAAGATTTTTGGCAGAAAACATGTAAAAATCTCATAACCCTGCATTGAACAATAGATTCTTAGAAAAGACAATTTTTCTTGGTTTCTTTTTGGTATCAGGGACTGAACCCAGGGGAGCTTAACTACTGAGCAACATTCCCAGCCCTTTTAAAAATTTTACTTAGAGACCAATTGCTAAGTCTGGCTTTGAACATGTGATCCTCCTGCCTCAGCCTCCCAAACTGCTGGGATTCTAGGCAGGGGCCAAAAGATACTGCTTATAATGCCATATATTTAGAAAGTATCTACAGGATTTTAGATATGAGGTTTATGATGTGGCATAATAAATTTTGTGAAAGGTAAAGAAAAATATATTTATAATTTAGCCAATATGTTTTTTAAACTACAGACTTCATCTAGGCTTCCGTATATACTATTTGAAATTTCACTGTCCCCAATGGGGACTTCTATCTGAAAAACTCCAACCACATTTACCTTGTATAAGTCAAACCTGGACATCCATCTTTCCTAATCTATAGACTTG
>NW_026011287.1:0-2917 GCF_001458135.2 Marmota marmota marmota
CAAACCACAATGATGACAAAAAGAAGAAGAAGGAGGAGGAGGAGGAGGAGGAGGAGGAGGAAGAGGAGGAGGAAGAGGAGGAGGGGAAAAAGGAATGGGAGGAGGAGGAAGAGAAACTCCTTTCCTAGTCACTTCATATTGTCTGCTCTGGGATTCTCCACTTTCAGTGAGCCATGCAATTAATATAGGTATTAGTCCAAAATAAAGGCTTGTGGTATTCTGTGGTCTTCAGGTCTTGTATGAACATGCATATTGTTGTGGTGATGTATTTGGTTTTCTAAATTCCTCACACTATTTAGCATTTTTGTAGGGGGTGCAATGGGATTGACTGTCCTCATTTCTGCAGGAATCTTCTCATACTTTTCCTCTGGATTTCTTTTCTTTTGTTTTCTTGGGGGTTTTTTTGTTTGTTTTTGTTTTTGTTTTTTTTTCCGTTGTCAATGGGAATTGAACCCAGGAATACTTAAGCACTAAGCCACATCCTCAGCCATTTTTTATATTTTATTTAGAAACAGGATCTCACTACTGAGTTGCTTAGGGCCTCACTAAATTTTGGAGGCTGGCTTTGAACTCACAATTTTCCTGCCTCAGGCTGCAGAGCCACTGGGATTACAGGCATGCACCACCATTCATGGCTCCTTCTGGATCTTAATTGGGTTAGTGTAGATTTTTATTTTACTTTTTTCTCTTGGCATTGGAGACTTGCGAATTTGCCTTGCATTATTCCTTAATCATTAGTGATCCTTTCTGTCATGATGCCAAGTTGAATAAAACCAAACTGAACTTGAATCAGTCCTTTAGGTAGCCCCCAAACAAGTTATTACAAAAATACACAATAACTAGAGAATAAGGTCTATTTCTGCTCCCTTCAAAAGCAGAGGTCAGGATCATGAACTAGGAACTCAGTCTGTGTCAATCTCAAAAATATCACCATGGTTTGTTGCTATAATTCTTTGATTATTTTCTAAACATTCGTTCTTGACAGTTTCTATGTTTTTGTGTTTTTTTCATGTTGGCCTGGTGGACAAGATTTTGGCCTTGCCTACTATACTGTTTGCTCAGATGTCACTCCTTGTCTTAATTTCTTTCCTCCTCCTCCTCTTCTTCTTTGTATTATATTATTATTATTATTACTACACACAAAAAATTCCTGAGGATAGATACTTTATAAGGCAAAGAAATGTAGTAAATTCATCATTCTGAAATTCCAGGGGCATGGAATTCCACTAGCATCAATTTATGGGGAGGACCTCCAGGTGGACAACATCACAGAGTGAGAGAGAGGTGGCATAGCGAGAGAGGTGGCAAGGGAGACATCTGAGGAAGCTAACACACTGTTGTTAGGTAACTTATTCACTCTCATGAGACCTACTATTGTCTCAAAAGCTAGCCTGATCATTCAACATAAATATACATCTGTATGTAAAGGTGGAGCTCTCATAATCCCAAATATCTTCATGGCGCCACCATCTCTGTATCATGACATTGAAAAATTAAGCCTCAATATGAGTCTGATAAGGAAAAACAACATGTCACACCATACTGCTCTCCAACGTATTATTTTAATATTATTTAAGGACAAAACAGCAATATCATACATCAGTGTTCATTTACTTGGAAACATTTTTAACGTTTTTATGACCAAAAGGTGAATGTAACAAGCTATGACGTTTAATACTGTCTTACTTTCTCCTACACGTGTACTCCCAATTCTTTACACCTTCCTATCCTGTCACTAAAAATAACCTATTTTTTTACAAATTGAATAAAATGGCAAATATTATTAACTTTTATTATATCTGTCTATATGATTACTATATCATTTGTCATTAGGCTTAACTCAGCAATTACTGACAAATATATACCTATTCATTTTATGCAAAGTGCTATGAATTGTTTTTTGATAAATATGGAAGATAATTTTGAATATGTCATTTAAAACTTTTTAGGATGACTAAATACATTAAGATCAGCTATATCTTTATTTAGAAAATATTGTTCATAGGATAAGCATGCATTTTATTTAATTTGGATATTTCCACCTATCTATTCTACCAAAAATAAGTTTTGTTTTTAATCCTATTTTTGAACAAAACAAGAAAAAGAAAGAAAGATGGTGAGCTCTTTTACTGCAAAGCACTCAGTTCTTCACTGCTAAAAGTATCAAAGGGGCAGGTGTCATAGCATGATTTCAATAGGAAAAATAAAAATAGATCCTAAGCCTTTGTGACAGATGTCAAGCATGCTGACAACTCTTAAAAGAAAAATCATTTTCCTGATCCTGTGCAAGGAGACAGCTTGTAAGATTAAAGATGTATCTCTTTATCTATGTTTTTGGCAGATCATTTCCACTGAATAGAGCATGAAAGGTACTTCAGATGGAGAAAAGGACTCCAGGAATTTTCATCATCTCAACAACACAAAAGATACAATGAAAAGTCAGAAAGTAAAGAAATACATAAAATAAGAACAAAACCTAAGTTGGCCAGTATTTTCCATATGACTTTAAGCCCAAATATCACTATGAAAAAATATTTTTGGCTTAAAATTTCTTAAAATTCTGCAATGGTAAAGAAATAAGCCATCAAACTTTGAGTAGTATATAATAAATGCCTCACAAATAATTATCATAGGGATGCACAAATAAATTGACTTGATACTTCTATCAATATTTGTTTATAGTGAAGGACTCACTTTAATTTACCTTGTCATTCAAATGTTATTTCTATTTGTGGAAATTTTATTAAATTGTAAATACATAATTGTAATTAATTTTAATTTGCAAATAATATTGTAGATATTTACCACTAATAATGTAAACTATCAGATAAATATTAAAGTTGATACTATGTTCTAACTCCTAATTCCAGACTCTGCTTTCTCTCTCTCTCTCTCTCTCTCTCTCTCTCTCTCTATA
>NW_026011288.1:0-2917 GCF_001458135.2 Marmota marmota marmota
TACATATATATATATATATATATATATATATATATACATTTGTCCAACTCTCTAACACTATCAAGCAAAATTGTCTTCATGACACAGAGAGAAGATAATAAACTCTGGAAAAAATACACTTGTATTTAAATCCCATGTATTTGACAATGGTGAAAATGGTGGTGATTTTGGCAATGGATAATATAACCAGTTGTTTATTTCCTCATAAGAGAAAATTTCAGGGGCTCTGAGAACATGGTGGAATAGGGAACTCACTTCCCTGGTGGCTCCATGGCATGAAACCAAGAAAAACAGACAAGAAGCTTTTCAACAAGGTAGATGAATGAACAAGAATTAGGGAGGGCTTTACTTGAATTTAATACTGGACACTCAAAACAGATTGGGGACTCAGGAGATACATATAATAAAATAAGGGGAAAAATCCCCAAACACCACAACCATGACAGTGGCTGGAGGCACAAGCCAGAATTATCCCTTCATGAATGCAGTAAAGCAATAAAGGAATTAAAGGGACCCACATTCTTGGGAGAACTGAGGCATTTAGTGATCAGAGACTTTAGAGATCCGAGTCACTGCCAAATAAACAATAAGCTATGTCGCACAATATCTTTGTACAATAAAGAAGCCACCATCTCTCCCAGCAGAGAGCAGTGGAAGGAACAATTTTGTAGCCATGGTATAGGAACCAACAGCTAGGGGAGCTAATTTCTGGCAGACCTGAGTCTGGCTTGAAAAACAAGCTGGGCAAACCCACACTGCATGACAGAGAGTGTGCCTAAGTGACCAGGAGAAAAATCAAGCATGGAGAGAGGTTTATGTAGTGGAGCATTGGTCAAGGAAACCCATCCAACTTCCTTCCAACTTGGCTGCTGGCAGGACCAGTGGGAATAGAAGCCACTGACTGGGAAATTGGAAGGGTGGTAGAGGAAGAGATTGAATTTGGAGACTGAAACAGAGACCAGGAATCATGAGGTCTGCAGGCAACAGAGTGGCCTAAGTACAGGTTCTTCTACCACATGAGTGGACCCCAAAGAAGATTCTTGGGGTGCAGGCTTCCAGCATGTAATGGCAATTGCTAGTCCCTTGAGGGATGCTGACTTAAAATCTCCAGAAAAATCGTCATTCAGTGAAGAGACTGGAGCATACCTAAACCTATACCCCACCTCCAGGAGTTTTGCCTCTAGGACTAACCCTCTCACGTTAGAAACCCTAACCACCATGAAGATGGAGCAAGCATCAAACTCCAGATAACCCCACCTAACTGCTAAGAAGGGAAACTGAGAAAATTTTGAACTCCAACAATTTTTAAAATTTTTTCATTGAGATCTTTTTTTTTCTTTTTTTTTCTGACATCTCTACCATTTTTGAAACCAATTATTTTTCATTCATCAATTTATTGATAGCTGGGATGTCTGAATAGTATATTTCAGTTTTGTTTTGTATTCTTTTATTTTCAATTTTTAATTTTTAAAAATTGTTATTATATAAATATTTATTTGTATTTACTTATCTGTTTCCCTTGATTCTCTTTACTCTTTTCTCCTAACAGCCAACCTCTATTATTTCCTCTTTCACTATTTGTGTATTTTTTTTACATTTATCTTCTCTCCTCCTTCCTCATAAATATCATATCCTACACCACTTCTGTTCTCTCTTTGTCCATCATTTGACAGTGTAAACCCTTTTCCAACCAAACTTAGTGTTTTTATTGTAGGCAATAACAGAACACATGGTTTTTGTTTATGGTGACAAAACTATAGAAGACTTAGTAGAAGCTATTTGGTACAAGGCTCTATATAGTTTGCATTAGTGGTTATTATTTGTCTCTCCTTCAAAGGCAAGGTACTGGAAACCTTCAGGGACACTATAAGTCTACATGGTAGAAATTGTACTGCCTCAGGTCCATACTGGTAGATGGGTAGACACACAAACAACATGAAAAAAAAAGGAATAAATAGCCCCAAACAAACCAAATTCTCCAAAAAAAGAATCTAATGATACTACAGTAGAAGGAATTTCAGAGATGGAGTTCAGAAAGTACATAGTTAAACTGATCCACAAGGTAAAGACTGGGTTAAAAAACAAGCACCAATAATATGCTTTCTCCAAGAGACTCACCTCATAGGAGTAAAATCAGAGATTAAATTCAAGAGGTGAAAGATAACTTCAATAAATAAAGAGAAATTCTGAAAAGAAATCAAGCAGAAATACTTGCAAAAAGGGAAATCAATAGACTAAATTAAAAATTCAATGGAAAGAATCACCAAATGACTAGACCATTTGGAAGACAGAATTTCAGTCAATGAAGACAAAATATATAATCTTGAAAATAAAGTTGACCATGGAGAGAAGCTGTTAAGAAACAATGAATAGAACTTACAAGAAATACGGGATAAAATTAAAAGGTCAAATTTAAGATTTATTGGGATATATAAAGGCACAGAAATACAAAGCAAAGTAGTGCAAATTTTTTAATGAAATAATACCAGAAAATTTCCCAAACCTAAAGAATGAAATGGAAAATCAAATACAGGAGGCTTAAGGACCCCATATGTTCAAAATTACAACAGACCCATACTAAAGCACATTGTTATGAAATGCTTAACTATCAGAAAAAGAACAGAATTTTAAAGGCTGCAAGAGAATAATGTTGGATTATGTTTAGGGGAAAACCAATTTGGGCCTCAGATTATTTCTCAGTTCAGACCCTCAAAAGTCTTGGAATAGTATATACAAATCTCTGAAGGAAAATGAATGACAACCAAGAATTCTATACTCAGCAAAATTAATCTTTAGATTTGAAGATGAAAGAAACATCTTCCATGATAAACAAAAGTTAAAATAATTCATAACTAGAAAGCCTGAAGTATAGAACATTCTCAGAGATATGCTTTATGGAAATGAATTGAAAATAAAA
>NW_026011289.1:0-2917 GCF_001458135.2 Marmota marmota marmota
TGAGCAGGGATGGCCTTTATTTATTGGACAAGAAGGAAGCAGCTGAGATGGAGAGATTGCCTGGCCTTACTAACAGCAGTCTAGTGCCTCAGTATGGCCGGGCACAAAATAACCCAGCCACCACACAGCCTTGTAGTTTCAAATGGCAACCTTTATTCCCAAACTCTCACTGGCACTCTACCCACACTTCCCAGGAACACAATGCCTCCACTGGGCTCCGTGTGCCAATTCTCCCAGAACCCTGCAGGAACTCCAAAGTAGCAGGCACGTGAGGCAGCAGGATCCGCCCTAATCCCAGCAGGATCTGCCACCCTAATCCCAGAGCAGGGTCACCTTTCAACCATTCCCTCTGGCAAAAATGCCAGGCTTCATTCTGACTAAACTGTGGCTCTCAACAGTCTAGTAGGTGACTAGCACCACCATGAGAGGAAAATGCAGCCATGATGTATCCTCATGTTCCCACACAGGGCAGCACATATATCTGGCTTGTTTAGTTCTTGATCTCAGATGCAGAGAGATTCTCTTTCACAGGAGTCAGCCACTGCAGGACTTGGGTGGTCTCCATATGGAGCATGTCTCCACCTTGAATCCTTTGTTACTTTGGGGAAGTTTGAGTTCCCTGATGGGCCAGTCCAGGTGGTGAGTTCATTCCTATGGCAAAGGAGGTGGGGTCTGCAAATGAGAAGGAGTAGAAAAATCAGAGTAAGACACTTCCAGGAAAAAGAACATTGGTTCATATTATTCTCTACAGGGTGCTTCCATCTTGCCCTCTGTAAGAGCTAGCTGCTCAGGTATATTTATTCATAGTTCAAAGCTAGTTGAGGGCAAGTATCAACAAATATTCAACAAGCCTTAGCCTAATTCAACAATGGTTAACTGAGTCAATAACCTCATTACCTTGGTGCTGAAGTGCTCTGCTTTCAACCTGTGATGGGCTGAGTTCTCTGCTGCTTGGTACTGATCCTCACCAAAGACAAGTGCTATATTTGATGACAAACACCCCACCTGAGGATCACAAGGCCAGACCCAATGTGACTCCTCATGTCCCACATGTTAGAAAGGTCTTCCTCCAATTGAGATTAAATGTAATGTTTTTGAGAAATAGAAAGCTGCTCTACTCCAGCTTCTTCAATATAGAGAATGTGAAGCAAAGCAAAGCATAGTGTACAGAGTCATGGAAACGGGCACCTCAGGGTTCTCATGAGGACACACATCATGGAACAGTTTCATGGTCAAAGTCATGGTGCTATCAAACTGTTGACAACTTACATAACTTTATTGCTGCCCTGTTTCTGGCCTGGTCACATATCATCCTGTAAAGCCCAATTCTGCTTTCTATGTAAACACAACATGCACTCATTCTTACATCAGTTCCAATCCACTGTGATTTATGCTTTATAGTCATTTTAGATGTTTTCTTTTCATTCTGCAGGATTTTCAAACTTTAGAATTCCATAAGACTATTAAGAGAATTTTTATAAGGCCTTTCCTAATTGATATAACCAATCTTATTGAACCAATCTTGTTGAGCAACAGCTTTTAAAGATTTTAATATATCATTAATGAGGGAGACAGGTCTATATTATAATAGTTGGAAGATTCATCTATACATGTGAATTATGGAAGTCAGTGTATTTGAAAATGAATGCCAAAATTTTCTTCCTAGTGGGGGAGGGAAGACCACTGAAACTTCCTGGACAAACTTTATTTCCTGTCTCTCCATGAGAGTTACTTGGAATTTCTAGGAGGAGTCACAGACTTTTCACATTTTGCCACATGTACTTTATCTTGCCTCTTTCCCTAATTACACCTTTCCCAACAGTTTGAGAAGAGTATTTGTGTCTCACACCAATGGACACTTAATGCCTTTACTCTGCTGTGAATTGTCCAGGACAGCACATTCTCTCCCATAACCCTGGAAAATTCCTACATTCAGGAAACTAACATTGACACAATACTTTCCTCCAGTCTATAGCCCAATTTGTTAGTCATCCTGTTGTCATCCTCCATGCTTGATTTAAGTCCAGGCTCCCACAGTTCATACACTTATCACATCTCTTTAGTCTCCTTTACAGTTGTAGAAAATTTTCAAGTTTGCCTACTTCTGAAATTTAGAGGCAAAGACTGTGGCATTTCTGTGTGTGTGTGTGTGTGTGTGTGCACGTACACACATGCGCTGCTTCATTGGTGATTACATCTTCAGCTATTATGTCAAAAGCCAACATTTGTAAAGCGCATTTTACCTCAACAGTAACATTGGGAAGACATAGCAAGCAGAAATCAGATCCCAAATATGTGGCACCAGGCCTACAATATAGAAATAGCTGTCGACGTGTCTGCCATGCTTACCAAATTGAGTCAGTCTAAAAACTTGGCAGGCAGGAGGTGACTAGAACACAACAGCCTTCAAAGGAGGGGTTGTATCCATGGGCCCTTCACTGGCAGCCTGGGAGGTTGGTGGTGCAGAGGCCCTCTGTGCCAGGGTGGAGGCCGGTGAGCGGACCTTCACTGGCAGCATGGTAACCATGGGGGCATTGGGAAGAGAGGCTCTTTGTTGTCCAGCAGGGTTCCTAGATGCAGGCTGAGGAGT
Organism: Marmota marmota marmota; assembly: GCF_001458135.2. Lineage (NCBI taxonomy): Eukaryota > Metazoa > Chordata > Mammalia > Rodentia > Sciuridae > Marmota > Marmota marmota. Next base: position 2,591 of record NW_026011289.1, read on the forward strand.
GGGTGGTGGGACAATGGAATGGGACAGATTGGGGTTGGGTTGGGAGAACTGAAGGGTTGGGGGGCCGGGGAAGACTGGTCCCTTTGCTGGCTGCCTATGCTGCCTATGGCCAAGGACACTGCGGTGTGAGCCAGAGCTGTCACTGGACGCAGAAGATGGGAAAATGACCACCATGGAAGGGGGGGTAATGTCCATGGCCGTGTCATCAGGCAGCACAGCGGGATTCTGTGAAAGGTGAGCCGATGGCATGGCTATGAGGGTTGGAGGGACGGAGTGCTGGCCCTGGGTATTGGGGTTGCGGGTGGAAGGGACAGGAGTGGGTCTTGG
>NW_026011290.1:0-2917 GCF_001458135.2 Marmota marmota marmota
TGAAACCATGAGCCAAAATACATCTTTCTTCCTTTTAAGTAGATTATGACAGGTACCTTGTCACAGCAATAGAAAGCTGACTAATATATTTACTCTTTCTGAGACTTGCAGAATTTCCAAGACTTGCACTGATTAAAGAACATTTCAAGTGATTCCTCCATACCATCCCTACCATAAAAGATTCAGGAGAGCCACTCAGAGCTTTTGTACTGGAATGACCTTTAAGGGCCTCTTCAGAATTATCGTTGTTCCCTCTCTGCATGTGTGTGTGCTGTGTTCCCATCAAGATTATTTATAAATGCTGAGCACTTACCTGAGGCTGTCAGATAGACAACACTCAAGACAAAGTGATTCATCTGTCATACCAGCCATGGAAGACTTCTGAGAAACAGTGATGCAAATTAAATATCTATTGATTATACCCATATTGATGGTACAATAATTTGAAGGGACTACTGGGTGGTAATTGTAGACAGAAAGGGCATGACTGGAGGAAGTAGGTCACTGGGTTGTGCCCTTGGAGACTATGGGACTATATCTTGTCCCTGGCTTGCTTCCTGGCTGCTATGACTTGGCAGCTTTCCTCGGCCATGTCCTTCTGCCATGATGTCTTCCTCACATCCGGCCCAGAATAATGGAGTCAGACAACCATGGACTGAGACTTCGGAGACTCTGAGCCAGAATAAACTTTTCCTCCTCTAAGTTGTTCTTGTCAGGCATTTTGGTCACAACAATGAAAAGCTAACCCAGTTGGAAATCTGTAAATAGTAATAATCAACAAAAGGGCAAGTATCTTGACTATTTCTTAGAGACAAGATTATTTTGTCAGTTTCTAATATGTGATGTGTACTCCGAGACCACATTGCAGACCATTTTGTGACTTCTTTGCATGAGTTTTAAAGCACTGGATGTGCTTTCTTAAATGTCTTTGAAGGTAAATATCAAGAAGTTTGATACATTTTCTTCAACTGAATAAATAAATGATTGACCTACTGTATGGCATTCAACCAAATAACTTTTAAGTAAACACATAAATGGAAGAATAAGAGATTGTATAAATACGTAAAACTGAGGTTGTAAGTCATGTAGGGCTGTGTAGACTTCTAAACTCTTGGGCTACTTAGGTCTTTTTCTTAGAATAAGACTTTTTCTTGCAAAAGATGAGATCCATACTGTTTACCACAAAGAAAAATACCAACCCATTGGGTAAAGTTGGAGGCTTAATTATTCTATAAACTTGGATAACAAGGAGACTGAAGATTTCTTCAACTGTTGGGCAGAGTCATTGTTCAAAATGGAACATACTGCTTGGTATGACAGATTGTCATTGGTCTACTGCCCTTACCCCTTAATACATATGCCAACAATACATAGGAATGATAATAACGACAGCATTAGTAAAGATGCCATCAGATCCCCAGTCCCAAATCCTGAGAATACAGAGAGTGACAAAAAGCATTTTATGGTTGTTAAACTTAAATGACTGAGTTTGTCACACAAAATTATAATACATAATATCATCTCTACATCATAAAATATTTTTGTTTCAATTTTCAATTCAAGTTCACATAAATCTACAAAATCTGAGAAAAGGATAGAGTGAGGAGGGACTCTGTCTGATACAGCAATTTTTATCTAACGGCTCCATTTGTACACCCTGCCTTACTAGGTTTGTTGCTAGTGAGGGAGTTTTCTAACAGTCAGTCTGTTATAATCTAGGCTGGAGCACTTCATTTTGGCCCTTGGGAGATTAACCAGCCACTTGAATGCTGATTTAGTGCTTAAAGGACTAAAGACTTTAAAAGTCATGGGCCTGTAGCTTGCAGAGTTTTGAAAATAAATCTTTCTGGCTGTAATGCCAGGCAGTGCAGCTGCATATATTTACTAAAGGGCCAAGGTTTGTATTCATCCCAATTTCTATGAATTCCAAAGTAAGATAATACCTGCAAATTGTGGCATACTTTCCTTCTGCAAACTTTTGCTCCTACCCCCATTCAAAAAAAACTACTAGGAATTTTTAAGCTTATCATTTTAATGTGATTACATTGGCTTCATATCCCATTGATGCAAAATGGACACAAATACTGTAGTTTGTAACTGAGCAGAAAATTTGATTGACAGATAGCATTAAAAGAAATATTTGTTAATGGTTGTTGAAGTTAGAAATCATTCTCCTTTCACTTAACAGAAAAAAAAAAATCTGGTCCAGTCTTTGCTGATGGTGAGGGAAACCTACTTAAAATATCGTTAAAGAACCATCCCAACATCGCAAGGGCTTAAAAGAAAGACTTAACATATTAATTTGCAGAACAAAGCCAGCCCAGGCCTACAAACAATCTATTAGCACATTTGGCGAGGCAGGGTTTTAACCCTCAGTTATTCCTAGGAGCTCAGAAAGCCAGGGCCTTATTGTAGCCTCCCAGTCCTCAGCCCGCCCCAACCCCTTTGCACCTGGACCCTGTTTTGTGTGTGTGTGTTATGAAGAGGGTTATTTTGCCATGGAGAGAGGAGGACTTTCATGACTTCAAACATGGACATTAGATCAAGTTTTTATCTTCTCCCATAATCCTGTCTTTGATGTCACCAGACTGAAACCTCTCAGAATAGAAAGGGGGAGCTGTGAAAAGAGGCCTAGTTAATTTCTATGTTTAAGTGCTGCTGCCCTAATTCACAGGCAGCATTTTCATTGTCTTCTGCTTTGCATCCTAAAGGCAGGCTTACACCAGGCAATTATGAATGGCCCCTCTGAACAAATAATTGAAATTCACAAGTTGTGGGGTATGGTTAGACAAAGTCTGGGCTGGAGGTGTGAGGTCATGCATATTCCCTTGGGCATTATTAAAGTTACAGGCACTCTCCTCACAGGATGAGTATTTGTCTTACATTAGCTTTAATGGCAGCTAATCAGGTAAGTTAC
>NW_026011291.1:0-2917 GCF_001458135.2 Marmota marmota marmota
GCTTGAAAAGTATTGGTATTAATTCTTCTTTGAAGGTTTTGTAAAACTCCGCTGTATACCCATCTGGACCAGGGCTTTTTTTGGTTGGTAGTCTTTTGATGGCTTCTTCTATTTCTTCCTTTGTTATTGGTCTGTTTAAATTGTGTGTGTCTTCCTGACTCAATCTGTGCAGCTCATATGACTTAAGAAATTTATCAATGTCTTCACTGTCTTCTATTTTATTAGAATATAGGGTTTCAAAATACTTTCTAATTATCTTCTGTATTTCTGTAGTGTCTGTTGTGATATTGCCTTTTTCATCCCGTATGTTGGTGATTTGAGTTTTCTCTCTTCTTCTCTTCGTTAGCATGGCTAAGGGTCTGTTGATCTTATTTATTTTTTCAAAGAACCAACTTTTAGTTTTACCAATTTTTTCAATGGTTTTTTTTGTTTAAATTTCGTTGATTTCTGCTCTGATTTTAATTATTTCTTGTCTTCTGCTACATTTGCTGTTGTTTTGCTCTTCCTTTTCTAGGGTTTTGAGATGTAGTGTGATTTCGTTTATTTGTTGGTTTTTTCTTTTTTTGAGGAATGAACTCCAGGAAATGAATTTCCCTCTTGGCTGCGGGATTGGACCTCTGCGCCCGCGTGGCCGGCCAAGATTCACTTGTCTGGGGCCAACTGTCACCTGTAATATAACTTACTAATTCCTGGCAGGTCTCCTTTCAGTGGAATTTTGCTAGAAGTTCCTCAGTAGGTAGAATGTAGCTGTTTTAATGGGTGTTTCTGATCCGGTTAATGTGGAGATACTGAAAGTGCTGCTTCCTTGCCGGCCGCCAATGTGGATCCCTATATAAATATTTTTATAGTATAAGCTTAAATTGATCTATATTAGCATGTAAAAAATAACTTAAAAATTCTTTTAGGTGAGGCTGAATGCCTGCAATCCCATTGGCTCAGGAGTCAGAGGATTGCAAGGCCAAATTTCAGTAACTTAGCAAGATTTTCTAAGATGGCCGCTGTGCATGGTGTTTGCTGAAGTGCTGAGCGTGGTGCTCAGAGCAGTGGCTTTAATCGAGATTTTGTGCATCGTGTAAGAGCTCCTTTCACCGTTAATCTGTAGCAGACCACTTTGCCAAGCAGCAGGAAGAACAAAGAGATCGAAAAAGAAAGCTTGGCTCCCGGACGCTTTGCAGCTCAGAGCTGCAGGCGCTTTGCTCCCATCTGCTAACTCTTTCGCTTCGCTCCAGGCAGAGAAGCTGAATGTGTAATCAGCAGTGGATTGTAAGTACCCAAGGTGAAGAAAGCTCACTGTGCCCCGCCTTTTTTTTTTGAATATTTTTTTATACAGGGAGAGTTTGTGGATTGGGATTGTTGGCTGGGCTGCGGTTTCTGTGCTGAAAATCCACTCCGCGGGAGCTGCCATTTGCTTTCTGCCCGCTGTCTTGATGGCTATGTCTACATTGTCCGGCAGCCGCACCTAGAGGATGGAGCTAGGCTGCGTGCCGAGCCCTGTCCTCTGAAGGCTGGACCAAGGCCTTGAGCACCTGGGTCGCCTGTTCGCTGCTGCACCTTCCGGCAGAGCCTGCTCTGGGGTCGTTCTGCATCCCGCTGCGAGGGGACCCATGCTCCAGAGGAGGGGGCTTGAGAGCTGCGGCGGCAGCCACTTGGGCCCCGGGGGCCGGGCACCGGGCGGGGCACAGCTATGGTCGCGGACGAGCGCAGCGCCCCTGAGCATGGCCCCAGGGAAGAGGCAACGGCGGCAGGGTTTAATTTCTAGAAATCTGGACTGGAAACAGAAGCAGCAGTTTGTATAATCCCAAGAACTTGCTTATGCCAGGAAGCTGTAAGGGCAACATGAATATCATTGAGAAGATCTAACATGGCAGCGGTCGGGGAGACATCAAGTCTCTGACCTCTTCAACTGCGCGGGCATAGGGAGCTGTAATTGTATAAATGCTGATTGCTCAGGATCACTAGGCAATGCTGAGCTGATGTGGATCTGGGGTGTACAGTCTGGGCCCCTCAGAACACACACACTGAGCCCAGATCGGCTGCATTCAAGCTCCGGTTCGCCTGTTTCTCGTGACTCAGCACTAACGATCCTGCTGAAATAACTGGTTGGCCATTATGAACTTTCAGAGGTAAAAACCAACCAAGCCTTCATAGGCAGTGGCCACAGGATTGAAACGGGGATTGGGAGAGACAGTCAGGACCCACCCGTTGCATTGGTCACCCGGCAAAGGGAACCAACGGTCACCATTTGCATGGGATACCACCTTGGCAGAGAACTGACATCACGGGCAGAGGAGATAACTGCATTGAAACCAGCGCGACAGGGCTCCCAGGAGCAGCAGACCTGGCATGTAGCCAGTATTGTGGTGAGCGTCACAGGTGAGCATGGCCTGGCTTGAGGAAACACAAGAGAAGGCCCTAGGCACTCAGGATTGGAGACCCGCCCAGTCTGTGAGGAAGAGCTGCTGCACAGTGATTGGTTCCCACCTATTGAGAGGAGAAGCTTGACCCAGTGGGCACAGCTCCACCTACTGGAAGAGAAATTAATCAAACTCTATGACTGCATTTATTATTATTATTATTATCATTTTTTTCTTTTTCTTTTTTTTCTTTCATTTTCAATTTTTTTGTTGTTGTTCTTTAACATTTTTAAATGTATTTAATTTTTTTATTTTATTATTATTATTAATTTTTTTAATTTTAATTTTCATTATTTTTATTATCATTATTATTTTTGTAAAAAATTTTTTTTCTTTTCTTTCTTTCTTTCTTTTCTAACTTTTTTGTGTGTGTTTTGTTTTTGTTTCTTTTGTCTTTTCATTTCTTTCAATTTTCTTATTCCCCCTTCCTTGAATTCTACCTGCCTACTCTCATTCTCTTAATGACTTCTTCCCCTTCCCTTCTAATATCTTTCCTCCCAAGC
>NW_026011292.1:0-2917 GCF_001458135.2 Marmota marmota marmota
ACACACAATTAAGACTCTTCCAAAATTGTCTGGTTGTATGATTCTTATTTAGATTTCATGAGTAATAAGATCTCAATATCTAGTTCTATTTCTCTCTCTCTCTCTCTCTCTCTCTCTCTCTCTCTCTCTCCCTCCTTATCTCTTTCTCTCAGTTTTTACTTGCAGTATCTGTGCTCAAACCTAGGGCCTCATGCATTCTTGACAAGTGTTGTACCACTGAGCTGGATCCTAGTGCCAGATCTTAATAATTATAACTCTGTTTTAGCCAATCACCACCTGTTATAATCTCAAGTGATTAAATGATCCATGAATGATTGTTGCTCTGTTGAGAGTATATTGAGGAATGTTCCATGGAAATGTGAATTAAGGAAGTTCCAATATGCAGTAATATTAAGGAGTTTTCATTCTTAGTAACCATTTAACTTTGCTACAATAAACTTCCAAGATGATTATTCACTAATGAAATCAATGACTATTTAGGTCAAATGCCATTTTTGTAACACACAAACAATATTGTGCTAATGTCATATGATTACAAAAACAATATGAGACAGATGTATTTTGGGTGAATGTTACATAAATGTGATTTCCCTATGCTTGAAGAAAAACGGTTCTGTGAAATATTATAGTGTGAACAATAAAAATGACTATAATAATTTCTTGAAAGTCTGCAAAAATGAACTCTAATATGTGTCTGATGCATTTTTCATAAGATCTCAATTAGCCATCAGAATTTCATATAATAATATTTTATAATAATATTTCACCTGTGAACATAAAGTTGACCTTTTAATAATTCTGGGGTTAGGATTGTTGAATCCCTGCACCATTGAAAATCCATGGATACCTTTGACTCCCCCAAAGATTAATTACTAATAGCCTGTTGTTGACTGGAAGCCTTACTGAGGACATGAACAGTCAATTAACACAAACAGATCATGAGGAGATAAATAGCACCATATGGTGTTTTAAGGGGGTACTTGCAATACTTGAGCTTCCATTTAAAATAGCAACAAGAGATGGCTATGAAATTAGTACAGTATTGTAGTATATACTACAGTCCATTTTGTGCATCTTTACTTGTGATTACATGTCTCCTCCCGGTAAAGAGCACCATATATTGTGTTTATATGCAGAATTTCTGATAGATTTTAACTTTATGTAATAGATTTGTATATGTTTTGTGGTAGTATGAACAATAAAATGACTATAATAATTTATTGACTATTATCTAAATATTATCTACATATATTTTATGAATTCATGATATAGCTTTATTTTAATTTTTTAAATATTTCTAGGCTATGTAGTTTGTCTGCAAGTTTTTTTCAAACTTTCACAAATCTCCAACATATGAATGTAAGTGGACCCAGGCAGTTCAAATCCATGTTATTCTATGGTCAATTGCATTAATTTAGGAAGAACTTATGGTAATTTAATGTATTTATATTTATTGACTATTAGAGTCAGCTTCTTCACATGTTTTTGTTAGTCAATATGGTCAATTTTCCCTTACTTTCTTTTTCTAATCTGTATCATCTAACTACAGTTTACATGTATTTACTCAATATTGCTATATTGTTTTTTCCATACTTATGATTTTCAGTTTTCATTTCTGCTTACTTATTACAATCTTACAAAGTGATTTTTCTTCAAATTTCCTTAATAAAAAATCTTGATCAAATACTCAAGGCATCATAGAAAATTTTGAGGATAACCTGATATTTGCAGTAAATTAAAAGAAAAGAAAAGAAAAGAAAAAAAGTGTGTGTGAGCAGCAGGAAATACCTCACAATGACAAGAAATAGTGAAAATGTGATGGGAAAAGTAAAGAGTAAAGATACCAGAGTCAAGGTTCTTAGTTAATTCTTTAAGAGTAATAAGGGAGAAAATATTGATTCCCCAATGCTGTCCAAAAAAATTCACTGCATTAAGGGAAGTGTCCCATAATCTGGGTTTTCCAATGCATTACCCACTACCCACATTTGACTATTGAGAACTTGAAATATAATTAGCAAAACAGCAGAATTAAATTTGTATCCAAATTAATTTTAATTAACTCATATTTTAATTTAAATTATAACACCTGCAACTTACTCTGTACAATTTACACAGAAAGAATGACATCTGCTTATCAATCACATTATAGTTAGAATTGCAATTATAAAGCACAGGGCATTATAGAAATTTAACCAGAGTTTCGAGAAACTCAAAGGATGAAATATAGCTATAAAGACAGTAAAAATAGAAGTAGAATTGATGGATGAGTGGTAGTGAATGAAGGCAGGCATGGCATGTGTGAACATTCAGAGGGAAAAGAGATGGTTTCTGCTTCTTAATAAAAAATAAATAATAACAAGAGCAGTTACCCTGGAACGGAAAAAGTGAGGAGAGAGGGTAGATGGTATGAAGTGAGTCTGAAATGGCAGGAGGACAACAGGCCCTTGCAAAAAAGAATTTTTCTCCCCAGAAAAGTACGAAGTTTAAGTATCTCAGATGCATTTTATATTTCAACTTATCTAGTTCCTTCCTCACCTGTAAGATTTTATATAGATCTTTTTTTTTATTGGTTGTTCAAAACATTACAAAGCTCTTGACATATCATATTTCATACATTAGATTCAAGTTGGTTATGAACTCCCAATTTTACCCCAAATACAGATTGCAGAATCACATCGGTTACACATCCACATTTTTACATAATGCCATATTTGTAACTGTTGTATTCTGCTACCTTTCCTATCCTCTACTATCCCCCCTCCCTTCCCCTCCCATCTTCTCTCTCTACCCCATATACTGTAAATCATTTCTCTCCTTGTTTATTTTCCCATTCCCCTCACAACCTCTTATATGTAATTTTGTATAACAATGAGGGTCTCCCTCCATTACCATGCAATTTCCCTTTTCTCTCCCTTTC
>NW_026011293.1:0-2916 GCF_001458135.2 Marmota marmota marmota
ATATATATATATATATATATATATATATATATATATATATATATATATATATATAATTTATTCACTCAGGAAGGCTTAAGCACTGAGCCACACTCCCAGCCCTTACTATTCTTTTTTCTTTCTTTCTTTCTTTCTTTTTTTTTGAAACAAGTTCTTTCTAGTTTGCTTAGGGCCTCCCTAAATGAGTGAGGATGATTTTGAATTTATGATCCTCCTGCTTCAATCTTCCAAGTCACTGGGAATACAGGCCTGTACCACTATGTTTATGTCCTTGCTTAGATATTAATGTAAACTTTCTAACATGAAAAAAAAAAAACAGCACAAGTGAAGTAGACCATGGCACAAAAACCATAGCAACCACCCCAAATACATAATACATGACAAGAGACATTCCCAGACCAAATATAAAAGCCCATCTGGTGATAAACCTAGGTTCTTTTCTCCTTCGAAGGCAGTTGCTCCCTGTAAAGATAACTCCATTGCACTAAATAAACACTTTGTGCTTATTTTCTGAGTCTCTTGTCTGAAATCTTTCTTTTGAGAACAAGAGCTGAGAAGAAATAACACCTGGGTAGCACCACCTCTAAACCCACAATCAGATTAAATTTTTACCCCTTAGCACCTCACAATGGAGATTTAAACAATTGTACCAAGTAACAAAATCCTGAATATTTCTGTTTTCATTTTGTTCTGAAATCATGCTTAGAAGAGTAGCAATTACAAAAAGCAATTAACTAACCAATTAATTAATTGATTATGAAGCAAACATGCCTATTCCAGTTTTCTTTTCTGTTAGCTTGTCTATCTAATCAAAGGAATTGTTTAGGTATAAAATCCTTCCTGTACAGTGAATAAATATATCATATTTGACACGATATGAGAAACATGTTATTTCTGATTTTTCTGCCTATTGGAAGATTTGTAGTATACTTCAAATTCTAAAACACATTTTATGTAGAGCAAACTTTAGAGCCCCTGTTGCTTCACCCTGACAAAGGAAATTATATCTCAGGCTTATGCTCAAGCATACACTCAGTAAGTCTTTGAAAGAAGAGAAAACATAAATTGATCTAACTCTCAACCTTCTATCAGTAAAACACTGATAAAGAGTAAGAATGTAGATAATTAAAGAGAAAAATATTAACATCTATTCCAATGTCCTTCTCACCAGAGTTCAAAAATTCTTACATCATTCTTGAAAATTCTTAACAGAATCAAGGTAAGACAGAAGAAATAGGAAACAGGTAGAAAGGAAACATAAAAGAAGGACAAAGGAATAAGACCTTAATTCAGAAGTTCTGCATACATTTTGAGACCCACCACATCCTAAGCCTGTCTCTTTTCAAGGACTGTTAACTCCCAAATTTCTAAGAAATCTGTAAATCCGCCTGTGCATGGTTAAGGTTAACCCTCCAATAATTGAGCAAAGAGAAATACAATAATCTGGAGGAAATTGTCCCCATAGCATTAACAGTTACAGCATTGCCCAAAGTCCAAGTCCAAAATCTCATTGGTAATTCAATGCAAACTCTTAACTATGAGCTAAGATCAAAAGCAAGTTACACATATCCAATATATAATGGAACAAACTGAGCTTTTTTCTTCCACAAGGGAGAAATAGGGGCATAGAAATAAGGAATGGCCTGAAAGCAAGACTGAAATCCAGCTGGGGAAACAAATCATTCAGCTCTAGGTCCAGCATCTGGGTTGCATGGCATCATGGTGTTCTTTCCAAATGGCTTTTGTACCTCTGTCCTTATGGCCTTGCTGGTTTTAGCCCACAGGAACTCTCTCTTGGCTTGTTTTTGCTCAATTCCTGCAGTTTTCCTTGGCAGACATTACAATTTACTGGCATCTCTTAATCTTAGAAAGTCTCCACTGCAGCTTTGACTTCCTTCTCATTTCTTCATGCATTGCTTTTTAAGGGGCAGCCCACAGGTAATCCAATACACACTTTGCCTACTTCCATGGTCTTCCTTTGAAATCTTGGTAGACGCCTCCATGACCCCCAAGCCCCTAACTCTAGCATCCTGCATTTCTGCAAAATAAGCACCAATTGATTACAAGTCCTGCCACCATGTCAAGGTGGACAAAGACTGCAACATCCTCTGAATACCTGGGTGGCTGAGCACAGTGAAGCAACTTCCTAGACCCTGCCCCCCATCACATGCAGGGAAGGCACCCCAATAGTTTCTTCTTAAAGAAATTTTTACCTTTACATCTTTGACAATGAGAAAGGTGTGGTCTTGGCAATTCCCAAGGTGCCCTTCAGCCATATTTCCTATTGATTCTGTGTAAAGTACTTAGCACCTCTTTCATGGCTCTAATGTCTTTAACCATCACAACTTCTTTAACCTCTATTTTACTCACACATTTCTAGCCCGACTGTGAGTTTTTAAAAAATCTTTCTGCTTTACTTTCTGCTCCTGATTATCACAGCAATCTTGGCTAAAAACTTCCAGCTATATTCATGCCACATCCTAACAGCTGGGCTGCCTTCAAATTTTACTCCATTACCTTTAAATTCAGCCTCACAAAATACCTCAGGACACAGGCAAAATGTAAGCATTTTTTTTTTTTTTGCCAAAACATAACATGAATGGCCTTTATTCCAATTTCTAGTATAGTCTTTTGTTTTTTCTCTGAAACCTCATGAGCCCAGTCTTTTCTGACCACAGTTCTATTGTCATCCTGGTCTTTTGAGCTCCCACTAGAATTACCCAGATAAACTCTAATAACAATATTACAATATTTTAAGGCTTTTCCAGCTTTCATCTCAAAATTTTCTAAGTTTTGGTACTAATTTCTGTTTTAGTCAGCTTTCTTTCTTTTTTTGTTGAAAACTGGGTCAGTAGGGCCTGAGAAACTATTTTTTCAGATCTTAACCAATGAATTCTTCTTTATAAATCGCTGCTC
>NW_026011294.1:0-2916 GCF_001458135.2 Marmota marmota marmota
TATAAGTATACCAACCACTTTGCCCAGCCTGCCTCTATGAAGGCTGTGCAAAGCTCCTAGAACTCTTGAGATGCTCCTCCTGGACAATCCCTGGAACATAGTTACTGTCCAAGTCCCCTTGACCTTCTGGAATTCTGAGTCGTTATATTGACACATTTGAATTTCAGCTTTCTGCTGAAAATGCCAGTAAATGGGAAAAGAGATGAAAAGTAGTGATCAGGACAGAGGAGTCATAGGTGTGATGAGCCCTAGGACAGTGGACTGAATTACTTTTCCTTTTCTTGGAGTCATCTAGTACAAACCATCTGTCCATGCAAGAACGGTTTGGACTCCTTATAATTCATATATATACCTGCATTCTTGTGTAGTGGAGCTATGCTTGAGGAGTATGGGGCTCTTAGAACAGTCCATTTGTTCCTTTAGGACTATGGTGCTACTTTTTATATTTCTTTGGGCCCTTGAAAGAGTGACTAGTGTCTAGTGATAATGAATGGTAGAAGTGGTAGGCAGAATGTGTGGGCATGTAGTTTTCTTCACTGGTGCACTCGGATCCTCTCCCATTAATTTTCACTTTAGTTGAAGACAAAAACCAAATTTGTTTTCCACATCTTGGAGAAAGGTAAATCCTGCATTAGAGTCTAGATTCCCCATTGATGAGACCAAAGTAAGACCAGTTAGAGCTTGTTGCTTACATGGTACTGTGATCATTTAGAAGAATCAGCCAATCAGAAGATGTACAGTATTAGGAAAGGCCTAGAAGCTTTTGTAGGACCATTTTTTCCTTGACCTATATTCTTAGATTTCCTTCTTTTCTCAGCAAAACCTGGAAATCCACCGGAAAATTAAACAGTCTGAGCAGGAGCTAGCCTACCTGGAGAGGAGAGAACGCGAGGTAAACTTTGGTGACCTCAATTAACTTGACCCCAATTCTTTTTCTTCTCTGTTATGGACTTTGTAGGCTATATTGAGCCCTCCTTATAAGAAGACAGATAACAAAGAAGCCCCAAAACATGATCATTAAAACATATTAAATTCTAAATTAAAGTGGATTCTAAATTTTGTTGTTTATAAATTATACCTCAATAAAGTTTTTTTGTTTTTTTTAAAGATGGTGTTCGGTTTTCTCCATATAGGTCAATAAATAGTACTCTTCTTTCTTCCCCAAATTTTAAATCAATTGGGAAAACGAAGGAGTGTTAGCACTGTTGAACTAGAAGTTTTTACTATTAAAGGCTAAGTTGTAGGAAGTAGTTTAGTATAGGAGCCACTTTGACTTGCTATCTAAACCATACAACTAGATAGTTTCATAACCCCAGATATAGATTCCATTAGCTCAGGGCAGGTCTTATGTGGTGGTTAAGAGTCCTTTTATGGAAAGACCTCTGGGAGATTATCTGTTTCTTGGAAGGGGCAAAGACAGCTGAGATAAGCATGTCAATTAATTTTTTTCAAATTTATCAGCTAAAGAAGCCACTGTATTTGCTAGAAGCGTATGCATGAGTGAGAGATTACAGGAGTTACCAGTTGAGCAATCTTCACATTAAAAGAAGTATTAGAGCCGGGTGTGGTGGCATATGCCTGTAGTCCTAGCACTTGGGAGACTAAGGGAGGATGATCACTTGAGCCCGCCTGGGCAGCATAGCAAACCCCTTTTCAGAGAAAAAAAAAAAGGAAATAAAAAGAGACGTCAGATTCTCCATCTCCCAACCTCCTTAAGTGGAAATCTTAGGTCTGCTTTTCTGCTCACCTACAGGGTCGGTTTAAAGAGAAGGGAAATGATCGCAGGGAAAAGCTCCAGTCTTTTGACTCTCCAGAAAGGAAACGGATTAAATACTCCAGGGAAACTGACAGGTAAGACAAACCCTTCACTAAGCCATGGCCTCAACACTTAACAGTAAAACCATCTTCTTTTAAGTGTGCCACTGTTTTCTCTTTCAAAGAAGTGAAGCTATTAAAAACAAGGTTTGTCTGAATTCCTTGAGCATGAGATCCACCCTGGCCTTTTGACTACATATATTTATACCAGAAATATGTGCATTTACATGAAAGGTTGGCTGGGTTCTTCAGCTGCTCAAAGCCAGGCGGGAGTGGCTACAGTCAGGCACCTTATCTCAGCAACTTAGTGAGACTCTGCCTCAAAATTTAAAAATACAAATAGTTCCCAAATTATAAGCCCAGAGTTACGTGGAATCTCTTGATGATCCATTGTATACAGGTACTGTGTTATACTTAGGTGGACAATACATACAATGTCTTTGACATCGGTGTGAACACAGAATGTTGAGAAAGTTTAGGTGATGTATGTCAGGGAGGGCATTTCACTTGGAGGGAATGATATAGCATGAATGAAAAAGTTCATGCTGCATTTGAGGAGTTATAAGTAGTTTGATGAGGCTAACCATTGGGAGTGTGTTGTTGAGTGACAAGAAATACAGCAGATACAACAAATAAAGGCCAGTTTGTGAAGTTTGTACTCCTTAAACACCATGCACCATTAAGTGCCGCAGTCTGTCTGGGCACAAAATAACCGAGCCGCCACAAAGCCTTGTAGGTTCAAACAGCAACTCTTTATTCCGAACTCTCACCGGCACTCTACACACACTTCCGGGGAACACACTTCCTCCACGGGGCTCTGCACTCCCGAACTCAATACGAACTCCAAAGTAGCGGGCGCCAGGCAGCAGGATCCGTCCCTAATCCCAGAGCTGCCCTATTCCTGGAGGATCCACCTTAATCCCAGAGCCGCCCTAATCCCAGAGCAGGGTCACCTTTCAACCATTCCCTCTAGCAAAATGCCAGGCGTCATTCCGACTAAACTGTGGCTCTCAACAATTAAGGTTGTTTTCATTAAAGGCAGTGGGAAAGCAAGGTGTAGTGGTACACGCCTGTAATCCCACTGACTGTGGATGCTAAGGC
>NW_026011295.1:0-2916 GCF_001458135.2 Marmota marmota marmota
TCCTAATCCTAACCCTAATGCTAACACTAGGATAACCCTAAACATATTCCTAACCCTAAACTTACACATTACCCTAAACCTAACCTGAACCTTAACCTAAACATATCCATAAACCTAATCCTAACCCTAATAATCTTAACCCTAAAACTACCTCTAACCATAACCCTAGACCTGATATTAGCCATAGCCCTAATGAAGCCCTAACCCTAAAACAAACTCTAGCCCTAATCCTAGCCCTAATCTTAGCCTTAATCCTAAACATAAACCTAACCATATACCTCAACCTAATTTTAACCCTGGCCCTAATTCTAAAGCTAGCTATAACATCATACCTAACCATAATCATAACCATAACCCTAGCCATAAACCTAGGCTCAGCCTTAATACTAACCCTATCTCTAATTCTAGCTCTAATTAAGCCCTAATTCTAACCCTAAATCTAATCCTAACACTCACTCTAACTCTCGCCCTAGCCCTATACCTAGTTCTAACCATATCAATTATGATAACTCAAACCCTAGCTCTAATCCTATCCCTACCTTCACTGTAGCCCTAAACCTAGATCTAACCCTAACTCTAAATCTAACCCTAACCCTTAGCCTAAACCACACGCTAACACTAGCTCTAACCCTAATGCTAATTTGAAAACTAGCCCCAACCCAAGCCCTAGCTCTCAAGGAAAACCGAACCATTTCACTGACCCTAAACCTTACCCTAAACCAAACCCTAACCCTACAGCTAGCCCTAACACTAGCCCTAATTCGAGTCCTAACCCTAACCCTAGAACTGATACTAACCCTGACTCTGACCTTAACACTAACCCTAGCTCTACACATCACCCTATTTCTAAACCTAATCCTAACACTAGACCTCAACCTAAAACTAACCCTAAAACTATTCCTAATCGTAATGCCAGTTCTTAAATTAGCCATAGCCCTAAACCTAACAAAAAACCTAGCCCAAATCCAAGGCCTAACCCTAGCTTTAACACTAGTCCTAATCTTGGGCCTAACCCTAACCCTATCCCTAGTCCTAATCCTAGCTCTAACTCTATTTCTTACACTTAGTAAAACCCTCACCCTATTGCTACCTTAGCCCTTTCCCTAATTCTATGCCTACCCCAAACCCTAACTCTATTACTAGTCCTAATTCTAACCCTCATTCTAGCTCTAAACTTAACCCAAACCCTAACTCTAACCCTGACACTTATTCTGACCCTAACACTAAACCTAGGTTTAAATCTGAGCCTAACCCTTATCCAAAAACTAACACTAGCCATACCATTAACCCTAAACCTAAACCTAATAATAACACTAGCCCTAGATCTAAACCTAATCCTGAATATAGCCATAACTCTAGCCTTATCCCTAACAATAACCTTTAACTTAACCCAAACACTAAATCTACCCCTAGACCTAACCCTAGTCCTCATTCTGGACCTAAACCTAAACCCAATTCTAACCTGAAGCCTGACACTTACCTTAACAAAAACCCTAGCTCTAAACCTTATACTAACCCAAAAATTAACCCTAACACTAGATGAACTCTAAATATAGCCATAACCATAACTCTAGCTCTTACATTAACCATATACCTAACACTAACCCTAAACCTCACACAAAACTTAACCCTAATTACAGCCCTAAACCTAACCGTAAGCATAACCCTAACACCAAACCTAGCCCTAACCATAGTCCTAATACTTGTTCTAGCCCTAATCCTAGCTCAAACACTAAACCTTACCCAAAAATAACCCTAGCCCAAACACTAAACCTCACCCTAACTCTAGCCCTAACCCTAACTGTAACCATAGCCCAATCCTAGCTCTAATTCTATCCATTATACTAACAATGACCCTAAACTAATGCTAACCCTATCCCTAAACATAACTGTAAACCTACCCTAGCCCAGACTCTAAACCTAACCCTCACTCTAGTCCTAAACCTAGCTCAATCCCTAACCCTTACAATTAATCTAACACTAACATTAACCCAAGATCTAACCCTCAACCTAACCCCAGCCCTAATCCTAATCTTAACCCAAGCCCTAACCCTAGCTTCAACCCTACCCATTATTCTAACGCTAAACTTAACCCTAAAGATAACACTAGACCTAAAGCTAAACCTACTCTAACCCTAAACATAAACCTAACTCTAGAACTAACAGTGAACCTAACCCTAACCTTAAAGCTAAGCTAGCTTAATTGCTAACCCTAATCCTAAACCTAAACCTAACACTAACCTAAACATAAACCTATCTTTAGCCTGACATCTAAACTTATTACCCTAACCCTAATGATAACCCTAGCCATTACCATTACACAAACCATGACCATAACCCTAGAGCAAATCATAAATTAATCTTAGCCATAGTAATAATCTTAGCTCAAACCCTAAACCGTACCCTAAACCTAATCCTAAGTGTAACCCTTGCCCTAACCCTGACCCTAACCCTAACTCTAGCCCTAATCCTACCCACTATCTTAGCCCTAAACCTACGTCTAAACCTATAAATTACCCTAATGATAACCATAACCCTAATGCTAACTCTCGGCCTAACCCTAAACCTATCACAAACCCTAACCATGTCCATTACCTTAAGCCTAATCTAACACTAAACCTAACACTATCCATTAACCTAACCCTAATTCTAACCTTAATGCTAATTTGAGCCTTAAAACTAAACCTTAACCTAACCCAAACCAGAAGCCTGACCCTGACACTAATACCCCAGCTCTTAATCTGACCCTTTCCCTAAACCTAACACAAAACCTAGCCCAGATCCTAGCCGTAAATCTAGCCTTAATCCTAAACCTAACCATTACACTAGCCTAATGCTAAACCTAATCATAATACTAGGCCAAACCCTAACCATAGCACTAAAGGAAAACTGAGCAACAAGCCTAACACTAACATT
>NW_026011296.1:0-2916 GCF_001458135.2 Marmota marmota marmota
GGACTCAATCATTTCATAATTAAATCTCACATTCCATGGTCTACAGTCTTTGTTAGACCTTAGGGAAAAATTGTAAGCATGTGACAAATACAGTTTATTCATTCATTCATCAGTTTATATGTCATAGTCCCTGCTCTCAAGGACCTGACAATGTAATGGAGAAGCCAGAATCACACACTGATTGTATTATACATGATAGGGAACAGACGGCATTTTGGAGTTTTTGACTAAATTCTCCAGGGCAAGGATTTCTTAGTGGAGGGACTGGCCTGGAAATGTGGAATTGTTCTGTAGACCAAAGAGTGATCCCAGACCCCATAAGGTGATGGGTCTATAGGGGCATTGGGAGATTGTAAATCACAAGGATCACTGGGTTTAGATTCCACCATAATAGACCAGTGAATTTTTCTCCCTTGGTGTCCCATTTTGGAAGTAGACTTTACTACTGTTACAGAGTGTGAGAATCACAGGCCACCACACTTATTGAGCAAAATTGAAAGGGAAAAAAGTCCTTTAGTGAGCAAGACAGGTAAGCGACTGGGAGCAGGCCAGTGCCTCAAAGAACTCCCAGCACTTGAATTGTGGAAGCACAGCGTTTATAAAGACAAAAACCACCAAAACCACAAGGAGGTAGGTGAGAAAAGACTTTGTTGAGACAGATATTTTGATTACATGAGAGAATTGTTTTGATTATACATTTCAGAGCCATTTTAGTTATATATCAGGGCCATAGTCAGGGTCATGGGAAGGTCCTGCTGTACTGTCAACATACATACAGCTGTCAGGAGGCTGAAAAGAAAACATTTTAAGCAAACATAAAATGGAGTCAGGTCAGAACAAAATGGTATTATTTTGATTCTTTTATATTTGACCATCTCCTTTAAGTTGTTTTATATCTGACAAGCCCTCAAACATACAGAATCACCATGCTTTTCTCTTCAGACTTCTTTCTGTTCTTAGTTATTTTGTGTTGTGACTCATGTAACTCCACAGTACCTATAACAACTGTTTAGTAAACTCACAGGTCTAGTTTGGCAGGCCTGGTCTCCTCTTCCCATATTTTCATGTCCAGTCATCTGGACAACATGTCTTGCTACTCAAGATTTGGGGGAAAGGAATATCATGCATTGTTTATATTAACTTTTCTGGACTGATGATAGATAAGTGTTGTTCACTGCAAACACCCATAAGTTTTCCCTCCATATTGCTTGAGTGAAATCCTGGTTTATTGCATTCCCTAAGTGTAGCATGCTCACAAGAACAATCTCCCAATTTAGCTTTCATCAGTGCCTTGGTTATTTTGATTCATATTTTAATATAATGTTTATGTACTGCCCTTATACCTCATATCTCGGTGCTTTGGCTCACACCATCTTACTCTTCTAACTGAAACATCATAAGTTCTGCCTTCACTGCACCATTGCAGGTTCCTCTTTGTCCCATCTTGCATTTTAAGACTACTAACTATGACAGACTACTAGCTGCTTGTCCAAATACATACTATTCTCTTCTTCTTGGATATTCAACTAGACTACATTTCCCAGGCTCCCTTCTGTTGAGGTTTGGTCATATGAGTGAGTTCTAGCCAATCCACTTATGTGATCCAGTGCTGGGCTTCCCTATTCTCTCTTGTGTCAAATCTATGAAAATATGGAGGATGCTGAATGGGATGATGGAGTCACATGGGGAGGATGAGCCTGTATCCCTAGTTCTTCATATCCAGGAGAGACACCCACCACCAAGAGTACCCACATGGACTGTTATTAGGAGAGATGTAATCTCTTATTCCCTTAAAGCCACTTTACATTGTGTGATCAATTAGTTGCAGTAATCTGAATTTTCATAATTAACTCGCCAATTTTCCTGAAGAGGTTTCCACTTAAAAACTAAATAAATCTGTAATTAATTCCATCACCAATTCTCAGTGTTTCTGATAGTAAAATGTGAATTATATGCTAGGCATGATGGATGTAGGTCTACTTATCTCTGTCATATCTAATCAGGATATGCATTCTTGTATCTACATTTAAAGCAGTTTGGGTTTGTCTTTTACGTTGTCTTTTTTTTAATCTTCATCTAGAATCCCTATACCTTTGATTTCAAAGGGTTCTATGAGCCTGGAGGCTCAGAGACTATGTTTATTTTATATAATACAGAAATGAAAGATCTCAGAGGTTGGGCTCTAAGCAACCTGGCACACTAAGCTGATGTTGACAGGTTCCATTCTTAATAAAATACATAGAAAGTTTAGAAAATTGCAAACACAAAACTCCCACCAAAAACGTAACCAAATGTAAAAGAAAGAGAGAGGCATACCTGGTTGAGGGGCAAAAAGAAAACCCTGATAAAGAAATATAAGCCATAGTCAATGCTGTGGTGGCCCCTTAGGGTTTGTGATCAGCAATTAGGTAAGCCCTCATGGTTGGGGCTTGGGGTGTTTGTGCCATTTGGTAGAGCAGATGTGGCCACAGAGCCACATAAAGCATGGAGATTAGTAGTCTACATAAAATACTTGAAGTATTAGCCTATTTGTGGAAACATCACTAGAAAGAATTTACTAAGTAATGATTGTAAACAAAAGATGTTACTCATGGAAAATATGATTATCTACAAATAAATCCATGAACTCTCTGGATGACCAGAGATTTCAAAAATTTTGTTAGTTATAAGCCACTATGTAGAAAAATTGATGCTATATAAATAAATTAGAAAATATAATTTCAAAAAGACTCCTCAAAAAAAAGGAGTTGTAAAACCAACCTAGATGCCCTTCAATAGATGAATGGATAAAGAAACTGTGGTATATATACAAATAGAATATTACTCAGCATTAAAAGAGAACAAAATCATAGCTTTTGCAGGTAAATGGATAGAGTTGAAGAATATGCTAAGCAAAGTAAGCCAATCCCAAGAAAC
>NW_026011297.1:0-2916 GCF_001458135.2 Marmota marmota marmota
CCTCGCAGAGCCTGCCCGCCGCGCTTCGCCTCCTCGTGGCCCGCCGGGCTCAGGTCGGCGTCGTACCAGCCGCTGAAGCGATTCTCTAGGTTCCAGGCGCTCTCACCGTGCCGAATCAGCACCAGCTTGTAGGCAGCCATGGCGGCGAGGTAAGGATGCGGCGCCAACTAGAGCTTGCAGAGATTCCGGAGTCAGCCCGCCCCCTGGCCGCGCCTGCGCGCTCGCAACCCACGCCGGGTTCCCGCGCGCTTTCTCTACTAAATCTTTCCACTTTCTCGGGAACGCCCTCCGCCCGCCAGGTGTACGCATGCGTTCTATGCCGCAGTTGCAGCCAGTTTAGGGTGGGGGCGCGCTCCGGAACACAAGAGCGCATGCGCTCTCCATCGCCTGCCTCGCCTCCGCCGCGGCGGTCACGGAGCGCACGTAAGCACGAAGGGCGGCTGGGCCTTAGGCTTGCACGCTGCCTGGTGCTAGGGTTGGGCGGTGCTCTTGATGTGGTCCTTCATGAGCCCCTATCCTTTGAACCGCTAGGTAATCCCAAGTTTTTGTTCCATCTGTACACAGTTTGATTCACAACTGCGTTCGAGTCTTCATTCATCCATCTTATGTACTTTGAATCACCGACAGGTCACAAAACCTGTCTCAGCCTGGGCTGAAAAGTGGACATTGTGGTTCTTACCTGGTACCTGAATCGATTCTGCCTAGAAGTGCTCAGCATACGGTGGTAGTCGCGCCAGGCGTGGTGGCACATACCTGTAATCCCAGCTACTTGGGCAAGACCAGTTTGGGAAACTTAACGAGACTCTCTCAAAATTGAATTAAAAAAACGGGATGTAGCTCAGTAGTAGAGTGCTAACCTAGCTTGTGGAAAGTTCTGTGTTCAATCCCCAGTACCACGAAAGAAGAAAAAGAAAGTTGTTGCTGTTTCACGTCAGTAGGATACTGGTCTTTTTACTTACTTTACAGATGAGGACCCTGACTCTGCTGATTCCATAACCCTGCTCCGATCTTTGTCCACAGCTTCTTGTTGATGTTTCCCCCTACAATCATGAAGCAAACGCTAGGCCCCTTCATACATTCTGGAAATTGGTGGATTCTGGTCACTGCCAGGGCCCATTTTTGCCCCAATCAGTAATTTAAAATATCTGCCTGTTTGGGCCGCCTTCTCCTGCGCACATCCCTTCCTCCTGGTTTATTTCAATCTAGCCACTTTAATGAACACTAAACATGTGCCAAGCAGTGAGAATGAGTCGAATTCCTGCCCTTCAACACAAACAGAGGTCAAAGAAGAGCCACATCTGTGCTGCTTGCTGTATTTTGACAGGAGAGCTAGAAGAGTTTTTAGCCAGGGAAGGTGGTATAATTCCAGCAATTCTGCAGGCTGAGGTAAAAGGATTGCAGGTTCAAAGCCAGCCTCAGCAACTCAGCAAGGCCCTAAGCATCTCAGCAAGGTCCTAAGCAACTCAGCGAGACATTCAAAATAAAAAGGACTGGGGCTGTAGCTCAGGGGTAAAGCACCACTGGGTTGAATCCCCAGTACCAAAAAATAAGAGACAAAGGGGTCCCTGAGGATGTGGAGATATAACTCAGTGGTAAAGCATCCCTGAGTTCAATCCCTGGTACCAAAAAGAAAAAGGAAAAGAAAAATATTTTTAGCATGCACTGGTAAAGCACCTACTACATGCCAGGCAGCCTTGTTAAGTGCTTTAAACACTAACTCATTCAATCTTCCTATCTTCCTAGGACCCCCTGAAACAGGCACTCTGCCGCAGTCCGGCTGGCTGGGCAAAATAACCGGGGGGTGAGGAGCAACTTGTGTACATTGATACAGCAGGAATGGGAGCCATTTATTGCAGGACAGGAGCAGTATTTATACATTCCACACAGCTTATCTAATTATAGAGCAGTCAACCAATCAGGAATCTCCACACTTAATGGCTCGCTTTTGTTACTTCTCAAACCACTCCCTCTGGCATTTTGCCAGGCACCATCCAGACTTGTTTACCAACTCTAACATTCCCCTGGCTAAATGCCAGGTGTTATTTTGACTTGTTTACAGACTCTAACAGCACTCCCCACTTATACAGATGAGGAAAGTGAGAATAGGGTCATTTGAACAAGGTTAACTGGAACCAGGATCCAAGCCTAGGCTAACTGGCTCCCAAGTCCATGCTCTCACCTATACTCCAACCTCCATTTTTTTTTCTTTTTTTTTTTTTTGCATTTTAGGTATTTGTTGACCCCAAAGGGTGGAAAAAAAGATTTTCAGAGATAAAGAAAAGGCCCTTTAGGAACTTCAAAAATCAAAACGTGGACTGGGGCTGGGGCTCAATGGTAAAGTGCTTACCTAGCATGTATGAGGCATTGGGTTCTATTCTCAGCATCACATATAAACAAATAAATAAAATAAAGGTCCATCAACAACTAAAAAAATATATATTTTAAAAAATCAAGGGGCTGGGGTTGTGGCTCAGCAGTAGAGCACTCACCTAGCACATGCAAGACCCTGGGTTTGATCCTCGGAACCACATAAAAATTGCCGCAGTCTGGCTGGGCACAAAATCACGAGCCACCACACAGCTTGTAGATTCAAACAGCAACTCTTTATTCCCGAACTCACACCAGCCGTCTACAAACACGTTCTGGGGAAATCCACGTTCTCTGCCCAAATCCACGTTCTCTCCCAAATTCACCTCCACTGGGCTTCTGTCTCCCAAAATCCGTTTCCTCCCAAAGGAAGTTGACTCCTTGATTGAGCATTACTTGTTTAGTTATATTCATTGATGCATCAGTTTATACAGTTTACTGTGATAGCTATCATAGAAGCTGTAGTTTTGTTTTATCTTTTTCTTCACCGGCACTGGGATGAAGATAGGAATTCTGGCAATGATGCTAAAAAGACATTATCCTGAAACT
>NW_026011298.1:0-2916 GCF_001458135.2 Marmota marmota marmota
TATATATATATATATACTTTCTTTCTTATTGCAGTGGGATAAAGCCAAATCAACTGGAGCCCTGTGACCATGTTACTATAGACAACATTTGGTTCAACATCACTAATACAGAAAGTACTTGTATTTATAAAAAAATCCTTTATTTCCTGTCTGATATTATTTACTTAGGAAATTTTTAAAAGTTTGCTTCACCTTTAACTCCTTGAATAACCTTATTAAGAGAAGTGTCCAATGAAAGGATTTCAATTTTTAAAATCTTGGCAAGTTGAACCTAGATCCATTTTAATACAGTGCATGAAAATGCCCTTTGTCCCATCCTTGACACACACACATGTACCCTCCTCCCAAATACATGCATTTGTGTACATGCAAATGCACACGCAAAACTATTTGCCTAAATTTTTAGAGCACTGAGAGATATCTGTTTTTAGAAAGACCCACTAAGTTCAGCCTCTTCAAAGAAGCTCTTCCCAGCCACTCTTCTAGGAGAACTCTTCCCTGTCCAGGAAAATTAATGATCACATATGCAAGTGAATATAAATGTTGCCCTGTCTGAATGGGTTGCATTTTTTACCTCATGTATTTTTTTCAGATAAGTTGTTTACATACCCATTGAATAGGTATATTTTCAAATTTGCCTAAGGCTTATTAAAATGTTTTGACATCTATTAATTGAAATTATCTTCTAAATTTGGGCCAATTTCCACAGGCTTATGTGTAAATAAGCATAAGAAAACATTAACAGTTGTTCATACATCTTAGGAGGGCTCAGTAGATACCAGATTTTTCTGCTTATATTGATAAGAAAAATACAGAATGGGAAAACACCACATTGTAAATTTTCAATATTCAATATTTGATATCTGATATAGATTTTATATTTTAGTCAAACATAGGTCAAAATGACTAATGCATATACTTTTAAATTTCCCAAGCACTTAACTATTCTATATCCAGATCTTTTAAAGTGTGACTCAGTATGCTTAGTTCCTGCACATAACTGTGTATGATAGTCAAGCAAACTGGGTCTTAACTGTTTCATCTATATTTTACAAGTGAGGCCAAAAGCAGGGTGTATAATTCTGAGGAACAAAAAGTGGTTCAAGGTTTTCAGGACTCAATAACCAAGAGAGCTAAGGGAAAAACATCACACAACTTTACATCAACTGCATTAAAAAATAATTTATGGGCTGGGACTGTAATTCAGTGGCAGAGTGCTTGTCTAGCATGTATGAGGCACTGGGTTGAATCCTTAGCACCATGTAAAGAATAAACAAATAAAATAAAGATATGTTGCTCATCTACATCTAAAAAAATTTAAAAAAAATAAAAAAATTACAAGTGTAAGATGGATGCAATTCCTAGCATCATTTGTTATCCAAATACTAGGTTACTGTCGTTTTTTAAAAAATATATGCATTGAGCTAAACAAATTATTCGTGAATTATGCAGCAATGCCTTGGTTAAAAGTTTCCCTCTAAGATAAAGGTTATAATTAAAAGGAAAGTAAATATGCACCCAATTTAACCTTCAAGAAGGGAAAGGAGACCATCTGGTTTATTTCAATGTGTTTACTATGCAAATATGACTATAGTGGTTTATATGTTCTATTGTTGTCACCACTTTTAAATCTGTTTTTATGGATCATTTCTTACAGGGTCTCCCTCAGGAAGACATATGAGGTGACAGAGGGATGTTTGTAATGATTCTTCAACAATAATTAGTGATAGTGGTAACATTTAGAAGACTTTTACAGTAACAAAAGAACTAAGGTTACCTTATTTCCCTTTATTTAATAGGTTCATATTCAAAACAATAAAACACTGTAATCTAAATACATTTTAATATATTTAAAATAATTGAAGCTGTGCTGCAAGCTTGTAAATGCAGTGTGCTCATAACCACGTTCATTTATAGAAATATGTTTAAAATTTAAGACTGCATTACATCTTTCATGACTTTTCTAGTGTTTTAAGTGCAGTAGTTAATTTTGAAACGAAATTCCTTGCTATGAAGTGGTAATACACTACAGAATTTTAAAGATACTAGAAAAGGATGGGGTTTTATTTTAGGAAGAAGTAAGATATTCATATGTATATGTAGCCAAATGTGTGAAAAATACAATCTGCTTTATAGTATCTTCTGTTATCTGAAACATATTCAAACGAAATGATTGCCGCAAGCATGTTAAAAAAGAAAAAAAAAAAGGTGCAAATCTTAAAAATATTGCCTGAGAAGCAAATTTCATGAGAAGGCAATGTGAGAGCTTCCTTTGGATTTTTGTCAGTGCAAAAATGAAATAATCTTTTGTTTTTCAACGTTTTCTAGCTTTTTACAACATAATGGTGTATAAATACAGTGATAGCAAAGAAAAAAAATATGGCTTAGGATAATTTGCAAGAAATTAAGACTGTCAGAATACAGAGTTTCAATGTCATTTTGGGTGATTTCTGTCATTTTTCATCTATTCATTCTTTTTAATGTTTCTTAGTTATACAAAAATCTCATCTCAAGGCATTCAGCACCTTAATGATATATTTCATAAAATGAGATGAACTGAATATTAATATTAATATAAAAACAAAACTCTTTAACTGATATGCAATGTATTGTGTAGTTATCATTTTATCTGATCAAGAGACTCACTCTCCACTATGGTTTTTGAGAAATTTCTTCAGCCAGGAAAAGCACTGTCATTCCATACATGTGAATGTATTTGACCCAGGCTGGACTCTGACCACAAAATCTGGCCCCGATTGAGCATGTGGCAAGAAAGAAACTGGAGTTTTCCCCTAAATTTTATGTGACTGACCAGGAGAAATAGAAAATATCTCCTTCTGCCACTCCCCTCAATAGTGTTGCTTGACATATATATATATATATATATATATATATATATATATATATATATATATG
>NW_026011299.1:0-2915 GCF_001458135.2 Marmota marmota marmota
ATATAGGGTTAGTGTTAGGGATAGGGTTAGGATTAGGCCGAGGGTTAGCATTTGGTTTAGCCTAACCAAATGAATAAGTTTAGTAATAGTGTTAGGGCTTAGGTTAAAGTTAGGATTAGGGCTGGGGTTTGGGTTACTCCTAGGGTTAGTGTTAGGGTTTGGTTTAGGGTAAGGGTTAGGGTTTGAGCTAGGTATAGAACTAGGGCAAGGGTTAGGGTTAGAATCAGGGCTACGATTAGGGGTATGGTTAGGGTAAGGGTTAGGGTTAGGGTTAGAGTTAAGGTTACTGCTAGCGTTAGCATTAGGGTTAGGGTTATGTTTAAGGTAATGGATAAAGTTAGAGCTATAATTTGGGCTATGGTTACACTTAGGATTAGGGATGGGGTTAGGGTTAGTTTTAGAGCTAGGGTTATGTTTAGAGTAAGGGTTAGAGTTTGAGCTAGGGTTAGAGCTAGGGCAAGCATTAGGTTTAGTGTAAGTGCTAGGGTTAGGTTTAAGGTTATGCTTAGGTCTAGGTTTAGGGTTTATATTGTGGCTTGGTTTTGTGTGAGGTTTATGGCTAGTGTTAGGGCTATGGATAATATAAGAGCTAGGGCTATGGTTATAGCTATTTTGGGGGGTTTGGTTTATAGATATGTCTAGTGTTAGGTATAAGTTTTGGGTTAGGATAAGGTTTAGAACTAGGATTTGTGTTAGGGTAAGCATCAGTGTTCGGACTAGCATTGGGTTTATGGTTACCGCCAGAATTAGATCTAGGGTTAGCTCTAGGGCTAGAGTTAGTGTTTGTGTTAGGTTAATGGTTATTTTAGGGCTAGGGTTAGTTTTTTTTTTTTTAGGACTAGGGCTAGAGTTATTGCTATATTTAGGATTAAGTTTAGGTCTAGTGCTAGTGTTATGGTTAGCTTTAGGTATAGGTGTACTGGTAGGGCTAGTGTTAGGGTTCGGTTTAGTGTTAAGGTCAGGCTTTGACCTAAGGTTAGTTTTAGGGTCAGAATAAGGGTAAGGGTTAGGCTTAGGCTTCGGGTTAGGGTTAGAGATAGAATGAGAGCTAGGGTTAGGACTAGTAATATAGTTAGGGTTTGAGGTAAGCTAAGGATTTTGGTTAGAACTAGGGTATCATTAGGGTGAGATTTGGGCTTAGGGTAAGGAATAGGTTTAGAGCTAGGGTTTGGGTTAGTGTTAGTGTTAGGGTTAGGGTGAAAGCTAGGGTTGAGGCTCAGATTAGTGCTAGGTTTTGTGTTAGGTTTAGGGCTATGGCTAATGTAAGAACTAGCTTTACGGTTAGAGGTATTTTTAGGGTGAGGATTAGGGCTAGATCTAGTGTTTGGGTTCGGTTTAGGTTTAGAATGATGTTCAGAGTAGGGTTAGTTTTAGGGTCAGAATCAGGGTCAGTATTAGTTGTAGGGATGGGGTTAGGACTAGTTGTAGAGTTAGGATTTGGTTTAGGTTAAAGGTTAATTTTAGGGCTGTAGCTCAGTTTTTTGTGGGCTATGTCTAGGGTTAGGGCTAGTTTTCAAATTAGAGTTAGAGCTAGTGTTAGGGTGAGGTTTAGGTTTAGAGTTAGGGTTAGATTTAGAGTTGGGGTTATTTCTAGGTTTAGGACTATGCCTAGGGTTATAACTAAGTTAGGGCTAGTTTTAGGGTTAGGCAATAGATACTTTTGGTACTAGAAATAGGTCTAGGGCTAGAGTTAGCGTTAGTCTTAGGGCTAGAGCTATAGTTAGGGTACAGTTTGCAATAAATTAGGACTAGGATTAGAGCTATGGTTAGTGTTAGGATTAGGCCTAGGGTTAGGGCTATGGTTAGTGTTAATGGTACTGTTAAGTTTAGGGTAAGGGTTAGGGGAAAGGATGTGGTTATACCTAGGTTCAGAACTAGGGCAATGGTTGAAATTAGGGTTGGGCCTAGGGTTAGGTTTCGGGTTAGGATTAAGGCTAGGTTTAGTAGTAGGATGAGGGCTTGGGTTTGTGTTAGGTTTAAGGCAAGAATAAGGTAGAGTGCTAATGTCAGGTCTAGGGTTACAGTTAGGGATAATGTTAGGGTTAGTTTAATGGCTAAGTCTAGTTTAAGGGTTATGTTTAGGGTAAGGGTCAGTTTAGAGCTAGGTGTGTTATTAGAGTCCGTGTGTTGCTAAGAGCTTGGGTTAGGTTTTGGTTTAGTTTTAGGGATAAAATTAGCATTAGGGTTAGGCTTAGAGTTAGGGTTAGAGTAATTGATAGGGTTAGGTATACTTTTAGGGTGATGTTAGAGCTAAAGTTAGTGTAAGGTCAGAGTCAGGCTCAAAGTTAGTTTTAGGGTTAGGTTAGGACTTGATTTAGAGCTAAGGTTAGGGCTAGGTGTAGGGTTAGGTTTTGCTTTAGATTAAGGGTTAGGGTTAGGGCTATGGCTTGGTTTTTTTTTAGGGCTTGAACTAGATTAGGGCTAGTTTTAGGATTAGTGTTAGTGTTATGGCTAGTGTTAGTGTGAGATTAGGGTTAGGGTTAGGGTTGGAATTAAGAGTTATGTTTAGTTCTAGGGTAAGGGATAGGACTAGTGTTAGGGCTCAGGTTAGGGCAAGTGTTGGGGTTATTTTAATGGATATGGTTAGATATAGGAATAGTACTAGGGCAAGAGTTAGAGTTATTCTTATTGCTAGTGGTAGGGTTAGGGCTAAATTAGGGCTAGGATCAGGTCTAGGATTAGTGTACGGCTTAAGTCTAGAGTTAGAGTTAGGGTTAGATTTCAGGGAAGGGATGGGGTTATAGCAAGGGTCAGAACTAGGGCGAGGGATAAAATTAGGGATAGAGCTAGAGTTAGGGTTCAGGTTAGGATCAAGGCTAGATTTAGGACTAGGATAAGGACTAGCGTTTGTGTTAGGGTTATGGCAAGAATTAGGGCTAGGGCTAATATCAGGTCTAGGGTTATGGTTAGGGATA
>NW_026011300.1:0-2915 GCF_001458135.2 Marmota marmota marmota
TATATATATATATATATATATATAAAAGAAAACCAAAGCTTAAGATCTACCACATAGTCATGCCATTCCTTCAAATCTATTTTCAGCCCACATTACTTAGTGAAACTGTAGTATACCTCTCTGGCTACACATGGGGCTTTTCAGGAGAAGTCTAAAAAAATACTGATGACCAGGCCTTGACCCCAGACCAGTGATTCACAATCCTGACTACGGGGTCCAAGCATGCCATTTGTTAAAAGCTACATAAGTGATGCTAATACGAAGGCAGGACTTGAGAGCCATTAAGATTCTATCCAACTGCACAAAGATATCTTCCATATGAAAGAGTATTAGTTTGATAAGATTCTCGGGGGAAGGGCTGTATAGAATATTTCCTATGCCAAATACATATGGTTGTTTTTTAAAAGCTTTCAAAGAAAGAATTAACCCTGCTTTGTGTCAGTCACAAAAATGACCCCTGTAGCTAGTATTTTCAACTTGTTTCTCTTTACTTTCCAAGCTTAAGCTATACTGCCTTAAAGGGAGTTAAATTATATCAGACTATCAATTTAAATGACAAAAATTTGGGGTTTTCTGAAGTGATAGAGTAGATTAAATACAATTGCTTTCTTTGTGTTGACCTCATTCAACTCCCTAACCACTTTCTTCTTTACCTAATTATTTCCTATATTTTTGTCAAGAAAGTGTATCTTATGTACTAAAAAGAAGGTAGATTTCAGTGGGCATAGAGTATATATATATATATATCATTGAGATCCATGGCAGGACATGACGACATAACAATGTGAATGTGCTTGGTGTTGCTGAACTGCATATTTAAGAATGGTTAAGATGGGGGCTGGGGTTGTGGCTCAGCGGTAGAGTACTTACCTTGCACATGTGAGGCCCTGGGCTTGATCCTCAGCACCACATAAAATAAAATAAAACAAAAATAAAGATATTGTGTCCATGTATAATTAAAAAATATTTTTTTAAAAAATGGGTCAGATGGTAAAATTTGGGTGGTGTGTATTTTACTGCAATTTAAAATGAATATAGAATTTTTTAAATTAAACAATTGTTAGGAGCAAAAAAGAAAGAAAAAGCAAATCAATTTAGGTGGAATAAATAACTGGCCTTTTAAAAGTTCTGGTATTTCTTTGCAAAACAATCCATCCGCTGGGAAAGGGAATGAGAACTAACCAGTTTCCTCAAATCGCAGTGGAATCAGGAGCGTGAACAGCAGCTGCTGTGGAATGTTCAGAAAAGTTGGCCCCAAGTTGATGGATGAACATGCCTTGGAGTCGGCAGGAACAGGAGGTTAGGGACCCGCCTTCTCTGCATTCTGGCTAATGCACCTGTCCAGTCCACTGCCCTTATTCCTTCAACTTTTTTTTTTTTTTGATTCTAAAAGCACCATTTACTCAGCTTCAAGTTTTCCGAAGGCTCCACATTGCCTCCTGATTATGTCTTCCCACCTCTTCAGGGCACTCCTGGTTTCCCTCTGGGCTTCTCTACTGTGAATACTCATTGGCTTCAAGACCCAATAGCTAAGAAGAGGGCACAACTTTCACTTGCTCTTGCAGATTCAGTCCGGCCAAACCCACTATCTTGAAACCTCTTAAAGCTTTGGTTTCTCCTGAGCTCATTTCTGCATATTAAACTCCCTGGCTGTAAGTCCAAGCCTCCCTGAAGTCTAGCAGACTGTGACCTTGCAGTAAGCATGGGACTCCTCCAACAGAAACACTGATTCCATAGAAACCTCAGAGAGAATAAAGAATCTTGGCGCCAACTGGGCTAAGTGCAAGGAGCGTTCTGCTTTGATGGGTGAGTATAACAGAAAGCAAAAGGCTTTGAGTCTGAGTCAGCTCACGAGGGCTGTGTGCTTTTTTTGTTTTTTGGTACGAGGGATTGAACTCAGGAGCGCTTGATCACTGAGCCATATCCCCAGCCCTTTTTTTAAATTTGGAGACAGGGTCACTCTAAGTAGCTTAGGTCCTTACTAAGTTGTCATCCTCCTGCCTCAGCCTCCGGAGCCACTGGGATTATAGGCATGTACCACCACCACCTAGCCTGAAGCCAGTTTTGAATGGTAAACTCTTGACAGCAGCACAAGTAATTATTAGATATTCTTCCTGCTGCATAACTATTGCCCAAATGACTGCCCAGATGCATGTGTCTTCTATGAAACAAACCCCTATACACCTACAGCAGGCCTGCAGGAAGATTCCTGGGATACTGTTGCATCTTACCTGCAAAGCATGCACCATAAGGTCTAGTCCAGAAAAGGGAGACTCAATGAATATTTCTTTCTTCTCTAACTTCTCCCTTTTCCCTTCTTGCCGCAGTCTGGCTGGGCACAAATCACGAGCCACTGAAGCAGGAACAAACTTTATTTTTAAACTGCAGGAAAACACTTCACACAGCTCCCGGGGAATCCTCCCAAACGCCACGAGGCTTGTCCAGGAACCGCCAGCCGGAAATATCTCTCCCGGAAATCCCTCCTCCTGCACTTCCCCAACCAATGGGAACTCTCGGGGAATCCCCGGAAATCCCCATGAGAACTCCAAAATAGTGCGAGAACTCAAAAGTTGCGGCAGAGGCGGATAGTAATGCCTTGCCTGTCAATCAATACTGTTGGCAAAATGCCAGGGGCCATACAGACTCAGCCGTGGCTCTCAGCACCTTCTCCCTTCTCCCTCCTTTCTATTCTGTCACCCCCTCCCACAAAAACCTTTCTAAAGAATATATGATCTCGGGCTGGGGATGTGGCTCAAGCGGTAGCACGCTCACCTGGCATGCGTGCGGCCCGGGTTCGATCCTCAGCACCACATACAAACAAAGATGTTGTGTCCGCCGAAAACTAAATAAATAAATAAATATTTAAAAAAAAAAAAATATCCAGGCTTCTCCATGTAAAAGAACCTTCCATAACA
>NW_026011301.1:0-2915 GCF_001458135.2 Marmota marmota marmota
AGGAAAGCAGTGGATTCTTGTCCCTGAGGCAAAAAAGGCTAAGAGCTGGGTGGAAGGAGGACCATTCCATGTGCTGTTTCATGCTGAGAAAATGCTAAACACTTGAGCTGTGCCCAGGACTTAACTGCTGTGACTCAGGGTGAAACTTGTAAAGGCCAAGTCCTCCATAACTAATCTCAGTGGATGCCAATCCACATGCCCATCTGCAGCAGATGGTTATGTCCTGCAGAAGAATGAGTAGATGTTCTTTACACCTTGGTTCATGCCACATTCTGGCCCCTCATTGTGCACAGCCATCTGGGGACTTGGTCAAAACTTTTGGTAACCACAGTGCTTTTCTCTAAGTTGCTTTTTTGGGTTGGCTTATCAACTTTCCAGCTAAAATCACTGTCACTGTGGCTCTTGCTAAAAACCCCGTATGTAAGTAGTTCACTAAATTAGTCAGAGGACACTTTGGATTTGTTGAAGGCACATTCCTTCAGATTCCCAGAAGACTAGTGCTATTACGTCAAAAGAATTTTATAGCAACAAGATTAAGTTTACTGGGGACATGTGTATGAACCAGAAAGTTTCTGGGTCTGACACATGGAAAGTTCCTTCTGCAACAAATAAAAGCAAACTCCATCCAACAGGAAACCACAAAATACACAATGCTTCAAGGATTATAACTTGGAGTCCAGTTGAAGACCTTCCTTCTATAGAAAATGAAGGAGTACATTTCAGGTAGAGTGATTCTGCTAACTTATGGGCCTGGAATACCTTAAAACATACACCAAAACCACTTCCACTGGAATTAAAATTAGAAATGAATATTCATAGGTGCCCTTCACTCAAATCATCAACCATCAGGAAGTGTCCTAGAGCTGAGTGTCTAAAAAGTATGCTCCTCTAGCATAGAGAAACTCATGGTGTATAAAAGACACTAGAACACTGTTCTCAACAATAGAGAGGGTTGATGGTAAGCCATGCTTCATTCATAGGCACCCTTGCCTGTGCTGTGTGGTGGCTTTAATTTTCTGTAGAATTTTCCAGTTATAAGCTTGAGCCTTTCAACTCCCCCATTTACCCCAAACTCACCTTGTTACTGCTTACTAAGGGTTGTTTTCCACTTAGCTTTTGTGCAGACTAGTCTCAGAAGCATTCCCAGTGTTCCCATGAAGTCCTATTGTCTGCTTTGGGGACTTGAAGCAGACATGCAGGCCACACAGACTATAAATTTTCTGGAAGCATTGTGCCAAGAGTACCTTGAGTCTTTGCTTTTATTGAATTGCTATCCATGACAGATGAGCAGTGCACTTATTTGGTGTTTTCTAGAAGGAACCAGCTGCTTCTTTTCTTTTTCTTATTTTAATAGCATTTGAAAAGCGATGATTACCAAACTTCCACCACAAAAAAAATTAATGAATAGTTCTTGTCAACTAAAATGTTCTAGTGAAGCTCACTGCTGCTCTTCCATTTTTTATTAATTTGAATGAACAATGTCTCTACGTGCAATTACTATGGGGTGTGTTTAAAACATGGGACAATTTGCCCATACTCTGAAGTAAATTACCTCCATATCACATGGAAGAACTGTCAGAGAAGAGTAATGCAGTATTATATTAATAATTTGCAGACTTTTATCTAATCTGCATTCATGTACAGATTATTAGTTTTAAAAAATGAATGGTTAATCAGTCTTTGATCATTGTTTTGATTTTTTGTTGCTGTTGTTTAAATGTTACTTATCATACTTTTAAAGCTGACAGAACTGATTGAATGTTGATTTTCTTGAAAGTATTTTGAAGATAGCTTTACAATGGCCTGTAAACTTTGCATATATATGTAGATTGATACATATTCTTGATTTGAAAATATGGTATATTATTACTAGTTTTATACAAAATACTGAATAGTAAAATTGTATAATTACATAATTAAAAGTATTACCCCCCAAAATGGGAGTGGCATAAGTTGAGGAGTCTTCTGAAATGTTATTCAAAAACATAACCTGATTTTATTTTAAATAATAATCATTCATTTGTTATATTCATTAATACAAATTTTTTACCTTTTCTCTCTCCAAAAAATTTCCATTTCTTCTTAAAAAATAAATTTTCATTCTTATAGTTTTTATACCTTCCAATTTTATTGGGCAGTGATAAATAATTTATTCCCTCCACTGAATATTCTAGAGTTTGGTGAGAATACATTCTTGAAAGAAATGAAAATATCAAGTTATTCCACTTACTACACTGTGGTGAATATGCTCCACAAATATATAAAATTTTATCAAGCTGGGGAAAATAGCCATAAGCAGTACGAAACAATTTCTGATAAATTAGAAAAGTGAGGAGAAAAACATATCAAATGTTAGAACATTAATTAAAATAGTCAAGATAAACATTTATATTCAAAATTTTAAAATTCCTCAAGAAAAATATTTGATAGTACAAGAAAAATAAATGAGCCATTTGTATAGATACTTCTATCTGGTTAATAGTTAAATTCTTATCAGATGTTTTCCAGAAAGGAATTGGAGACAAACACACATAATATCACCAAGACCCTGAAACTTGGCTCATCACCTATCAGCAAAATTCATTGTAGTCTAACATTTTTGGAATACTTAAAGAAATTTGCCTACAGTGAAAAATTTGCTAAAATGTAAAATTTGTTTAATGCAACTACAGACTTGTTATTCCCATGTTGCTAGTGTTCACTTTGATTCACATGCTTACACTAACAAGAAAAAATGAAGTTTTAAAACTCATTTAAAACAGTATATTCTGTCTAGGCATGGTGGTGCATACCTGTAATCCCAACAGCTTGGGAGGCTGAGACAGGAGGATCACAAATTCAAAGCCAGCCTCAGCAAAAGCGAGGCACTAAGAAACTCAGTGAGACCCTCTCTCTAAAAAAAAAAAAAAAAAATA
>NW_026011302.1:0-2915 GCF_001458135.2 Marmota marmota marmota
GGGGGGGGGGTGACAAGCAACTTGTGAAGGTTGATAAAGCGGGAGCCTCCTTATTACCGGACAGCAGAGGTATATATACATAGCTGAATACACAGCTTGTTTCAATTTAGCATCATCCAGTTACAGCAATCAGTCATTAAGGAATCCTCATCATCTTAATAATTAAACACAGCTTAACTTAATTAACATCATTAGAAACAGCAGTCAGTCATTGAGGAATCTCCATCATCTTAATGGCTCGCTGGCGTTACTTCTCAAACCACTCCTCCTGGCAAAGTGCCAGGCGCCATCTGGACTTGTCTGTGGCCCTCATCAATTCCTGTCAAAATTTCAGTGACATTCTTTACAAATACAGAAAAATGAGAACAATTACACAATTTATATGGAAGTACAAAAGACCCTGAATAGCCAAAGAAATCTGGAGTAAAAAAAATAAAGCTAGAGGCATCACAATACCTAACTTTGAGATATACTACATGGTGGGCTGACCCCATTCCTCTGGGCCCACTGTGAAGTGGAACACCACGGCAGAAGCCATAGTGGAGGGATGTTGCTGCATTCATGCTAGCCATGAAGCAGAGAGAGGAAGGGGAAGGGGCCATGGAGAAGATGTACTCTCCAGGGCATTCCCCCTGTGGCCCATATCCTCAAGGCATACCTGAATCACCTATCTTTACCACCAGAGAGTCCATTTGAATTAGAATAACAGCTCTCATAATTTAATCTTTTAACCCTCCCCATTTCTTCATGAACACATAATAATGGCCATCAACAGATGAACCAAAAAAGAAAATGTGACACACACACACACACACACACACACAGGAGTATTTAGACACGAAGGTGAGTGGAATCCTGCAATTTGTGTAAAACTGGATAGACCAATAAGCCAGAAACATTAAGACAAGTATGGCATGTTTTCTTTTATCTGTGGAACCTGAAAAAAACAGTGTCTCTGAAAGTAGAATAATGATTATTTTAGGAATTGGGAAAGGTGCAGGGGTGGGGTTGGAGAGTGGAAGATGGAATGTTTGGGACTGGGGCGGTGGGGGTAAGGTTGAGGAAGGATGATGACACAATCAATATGTATGCTGTATGCCTGTATGGAAATATCAGTGAATTACATTAACATGTAATTAATATATGCTAATAAAATACATATAAAAAAGTTCATTTTCTGCTAATGTGAAGTATTTAATTGTATAAATGTACTCTAATTTATTTGTCTACTCTCTTGCAGAGGGGCATTAAGGTTGTTTTATATTTTGAACTATTGTGAATAAAGCTATATGAACATTCTTCCAAAAAGCTATTTTCAGGGAGAAGATTAGAGGGTGAAAGATTAGAGGAAGTTACATTTAGAGTTACTTTGTGACTCGGGATTCAAGCAGTGAGAGTACTTTTTCTCAGCAAGGTGGGTGAAAGGAGGACTTTGCTAAAATTCAATATTGAACAGTAAAAGTTTCTTAGAGATTCAGAAATTCTGGTGCATTGAAAAAAGAACAAGAAAGAGTATACTGGAGCCAAACAGATTGTGGTAGCAGCAGTGACACTGGATCAAACACAGAAAGAAACACAGCAAACTTGACATGAAAAAACATGTAGATCAGAAAAGCAGCCTGAACTTAGTTGGTCTAGAGGCTACACAGGGATCTGGTAATTACAAAGTTCTTGATGTTTTTCAACTGGCAAGTAGAGAGTTTAGATGTAAACCACCTCGAGGAGGCCACGTTGCAGTTTGCTGCTGCTGGAACCTTAGAGGTCATAGCAAATATTGTCATATTGTGCTGGTAAGGGCCTACTGTGAGGCCTAGGGTATACCTAGAAGAATGTGAGTAAAATACTTCACATTAACAGAAAATGAACTTGTTTTAGATGTATTTTTATTGACACATATTAATTACATTGTTATGGAAACAGGCACAGAGAAGATTGTACCTAGGGGTATTCAAGTAGGAAATATGGCAGGAGTGCAATTCATTTTCCCTTTGAGTTTGATAGCTCATGTGACTGCTGAAGAGGGTCAGGAAACTGAACAGTTGGCTGCAAATATGCTCAGGGACTAAGCCTGGAAAGGCCATGTTCCTAAGCAGTGGATACCTATGGAGTGCTGGCTCTGCTGATCCATGAGTAAAATTCTTGGGAGGCTTCTGAGATCCAGACTCCCAGCAGAAATTGGCATCTGCCTGACCCTAGGGGGTGTGTTGACCTAATCCCTCCAGAGCAGATACCTCTCAAAAGTGTCCCGAAGCCTGATTAAAGCTAAGCCCCTGACATTGGAATTCCCCTTTTAGAACTCTGCAGCAGCCCCACCCTGGCCATGCATCAATCTGGTATATCTGGACAAAACTCAAAACAACAGTACTTCCCATCCCATTCTACCTTACACTAGTGAAAAGGAAAGTTGAGAACCACTTCAACCAGCTTCAATTTTAGGCCGCTCCAGCTGACACAAAAAGAGGAAAGGTTTAACAGCCCTCAGCCCTTCCTGAACTCTCCCCCTTGGTGCGTAGCCTAAGAACAGATGGAAAAAAGGACAGGTGGCAAAGGCAGTGACCATCCAGCCTTGCTGACAGTTTTGATCATCTCAATGAGGAAAATTCTTTCATTTTTTGTTTCATTAAGAATATATTTCTCTCTCTCTCTCTCTTTTTTTGGTGTTCTGATTTGTTTGTGGATATATATATATATATTTGCTCTTTTTTTCCTTATTTTTGGCATTTTTTTCAAACAATTGTTATATTTCCTTGTTTAATCTTTTGATGGTTAGGGTTTTTTAATTGTTTATCTTGGATTATGTTTTGGTTTTGTTTGTTTGTTTCTCCTTATTTTCTTCTCCTTCTAATAGCCAAGTTCTCTTATTCTATTTTTCTCTCTCCCTTTACTTTGTTTCTTAAAATTTATTTTCTCCTTCA
>NW_026011303.1:0-2915 GCF_001458135.2 Marmota marmota marmota
CTGAAGTGTGAGGAGTAAAGATTTGTTCCCAGGATGTAGGCTCTCTATTTACCTCTCTTATTGTTTCTTTTGCTGAGAAAAAACTTTTTAGTTTGAGTAAGTCCTATTTGTTGATTCTAGTTATTAACTTTTGTGCTATGGGTGTCCTATTGAGGAATTTGGAGCCCGACCCCACAGTATGTAGATCGTAGCCAACTTTTTCTTCTATCAGACGGCGTGTCTCTGATTTGATATCAAGCTCCTTGATCCATTTAAGAGTACACTATCTTTAGAATAGAAGGTTTGTTGTGGTTTTCATTGTTTTAAGATTTAAAGATTTCAAGGTGGTTTTATTTGTGACAACTTATTAGTCCTTTGAAACAGTCTCCTGGCCAACACACTGAAAAAAAAGAGGCATGTTTCTCTATGATACCACATCCAGGGACTGTAAAGTAGCTCTCTTATGGCACACAACCCCCAAGTCTCAGCGAGTGGTGCCTATAATACCACAGCATTGTGGAACTTCTCAGCAGAAACCACAGCTCCTCAAATAGTTGTACACTCATGGGGATAGGCCTGGATAGTTAGGCATCCACTGACTTGTCTGATTATTTGCCAGTATGTCATGTAAGTTCCAATAATTCCCAGTTGTACTGATAGAATCTTCCTTCAAACTTTTTTTTTCATTTTTAAAGAGTGCAAGACATTCTGAACAATGCACTTTCAACTAATCCCTAGACTTCAGATGTTTAGGAAGGCTTAGTAGCCCTCTGGTCTCAAAGGTCAATGTTCACTTAGTGGCTTGCTACTTAGTCAAACCCACATGAAGTTGTCAACACAAAATACCATGAGATTTGTTTTACTGTGAGATTTTTTTTCCTATCATAACTTTATTTTTATCACCTGTTTGTTATGTTCTTCTGTTAGAAGGACAATAAGGTTAAAACTGGTACTTTTCTAAATTACAAGATACCAATCAAGAAGCAAATTTATTTTTAGTAAACCACTTCAAGGAAGCTGTATAAACACAGCACCTGAATACATGTAACCATTTCCTGAACTGTTTACTGTCCCTTTTCTAACCATCTTTTTCACCTTCTTTTTTATAAAGCAGATATAAATATTTTATTTATTTATTTTTTTGATGGAACCAGAGATTGAATTCAGGGGTGCTCTACAACTGACTTATACTCCCAGTCCTTTCTATTTTTTATTTTGAGACAGATTCTAAGTTGCTGAGATTGGCCTCAAATTTGAGATACTTCTTCTGAGCCCCAGGGCTCTGGGATTAAAGGCACCACCATGCCCAGCAGATGTTAAGATTTTTAAAAGCTTTTGAAATAAATACTTGATTTTTGTTTTAGAATTTTTTTAGATTTTCCATTCAATGCCAGGAAGCGGGGCAAGAGTTTGTTATCTAAGAAAGTCATTATTGTGTGTAATTTAATGATTATCAATAATGATATTAATTTATGACTGACTACCAGACACATCATGGAGAGTGGACACATGTGGAGAGCAGTTAATGCAATTCTGTGAGTTTTTCCAAGCCTCTAAAAGCATGGAAAGAAATAATCATTAGTAGTTTGCCATCGGTACATCAAGGGCTTATTTCCTTTAATTCAAAGATATTTAATTGGTCTTTGATTTAGAAATGTATTGGAAACTCTTTCTACTCTCAGACACACTTTCAGCTGCTAGCCACAGTCCACCTCATGCTTTGGTTCATAAGCCTGAATAAATCACTGAAAACTTTTTCAAAAATAAGAAATATTAACTATTGCCAGTATGTGAGAGTTGGAACTGTGGGCTTAGACCCACAGTCAGCTCCATAAACAGCGTAACCTAATCTAACATTGAGAACACCTGGTTTCAGTACAAGTAATAGGGCTACTGAATACACACAGCTTTTCTTTGACAAATTCTCTCTAAATCAGATGGCAGTGCTCTCTCATCCTATGGGAAAGTTATTGAAACTTGTCACAAGGAAGACAAATGTTTGCCAAGCACCTTGCATGAACCAGAAAGCATTCTGGAAGCTTTTACTCAGTTTAGTCCAATTCAGGAAACATTAATTGAGCCCTTGTTTGTATTTGTGGTAATATGCTCACAGCTAAGGAGAAATAAATGAGTGAAGCTGAAACGTTGCCATCACAGGGGTGACAGTTAAAATGTACTAAGCAGTTACTATTTTAAGTCCTTTGAAAGCATTAAATAATTTATTCTCAAACAGAGGATGTTAATGCTATTATGATTCTCATTAAATAAATGAGAAAACTGAGACAAAGAAATTACAAAGGGTGCCAAACAATTTAGAGCCAGGATTCATACCCAAGTTTATGCCCCAGAATTTACATCACAATCTGTTATATCTCAGGAGAGATGATTATAATATACTGGTGTCCACGTGATTCTAGAAAACTTGAGAAACAGAAAAGGGAGAGACAGATATAATGAAATTGGATTGGGTGTATAGAATAGGCTTTCAGAAAAAATAAATGCATTTGAAAGACAGAAGAAATTACATTAAATTCGGTAAACTCATAGGCGTCTAATTATCTTTTGTTATTTTACTAAAAAAGATGTTGCTTTGAAAGTTCTAAGCTCACACAGCTCATATATATGGCAGATCCAGGTTTCACATCCCATACTGTCTGAATTCCACTATTACGTGCTGATTCTTTTGGATTGAAACCTATCTCACTTCTGATGTGCTTCTGAGAAAGGCCACACTGAGGCAAGAAGTGTGAAAGGTAACCTGGGAAATAAAAAGAAGAGTTTGGGAGGAGGGAAGTTGAGATTAAACAGCTTTGTGGAAACAGGACTTTTAGGATGACTCAGAACAAGATTCAAAAAACATAAAAGGAAAATGTTTTCAAATAACCCGCTGCAGGGACAGAGGAAGCAAAAAAAAAAAAAAAAAAAAAAAAAAAAAA
>NW_026011304.1:0-2914 GCF_001458135.2 Marmota marmota marmota
GGAGGGAAGGGGAAGGGAGGGGAGGGGAGGGGAGGTATTGCTTAGGAGAAGATTGGGGGTTACTGCTAAATATTTAGGAAATGTTTAAAGCTGGGTAAGGATCGTGGAGACTGGAAAGAGTAAGGTCACAGAAAGCAAAAATTTATTCAGAACTAGCATGACCCAATTTGTTTCATTCATGCTAAACTAAAACACTAACACAGGTCCCAGTGCATCCATAATGGTCAGCAGTGTAGGCTGTTTCAGAAAGAGATGGATCAGGAGATATCTGCTTGCATTTGTGATCAAAGTCATGACTGTGAGACTCTATATAAGTAGTCTCTTTGTTTGTTCAGGCCAAGTGTAGATTAGGCAGTTAGCTAGGTCATCTGACAGAGACAGAAATTAAATTGGATAACTCCTAACATCCAAATCCACCTGGACTCTGAATTATTTATTTGGATTTTCTAGAAATGAACACATTGCTTGAAACTCCACATCTTCTGTACTGAACTCTAACTTTCTTAAAGGTCTGACTCTGGTCTAACAAGGGCTTGGCCCTTAAAAAATGCTTAATACTTTGTTTTAAATATAGAAAGTGAATGGACACTGTGTATAGATCCTTAACCATTCATAGGAGTAATTAGGAATAAAAGAAGAAAACAAATGATTCAGCATAATGTGTGTTCTAGGGCAGGCAGAATGCTAAGGAAGGATGATCTAGCAATGATAGAAATATTTAATCCCTTAGATTCAACAGTGAGTCAGTCTCCCAGTCACCACCACAGAGATGTGCTTTTGTGGATTCATTAACCATTACCCTCCATTTACAAAAGAGTTTTTAGAAGTGGACAGGTTAAGTCACTTCTAGAAGATCAAAAAGTATCAGCAGAAGACCAAACCCTGATGCAAGAGGATTCTCCCTTAGAGCTGCATGTCTGGGAACTAACCCAGAGGACTTAGACTTCCTCAGAACTGGGACTTCACTTCTTAGGTGGAGTTTCCCCGGGTTAGTTTTACATGAGCAATTCAGAGGAAATGTGCACTTTTACATGACAAGGAATCTCAACCACTGCTACTGTTATCTTTTTAAAAATCATACCTAGCCGGGTGTGGTGATGCAGGCCTGTAATCCCAAAGGCTTGAGAGGCTGAGGCGGAAGGATCACAAGTTCAAAGCCAGCCTCAGCAATTTAGGCCTTAAGCAATTTAGTGAGACCCTGTCTCAAAATAAAAAAATAAAAAGGGCTAGAGATGAGGCTCAGGGGTTGAACACACCTGTGTTCAATCTCTAGTACGGAAAAAAAAAAAATCAGACCTGAATTTATTTATTAAAGAAACATTTGGAATTTAGAATTAGACATTTCCCCTCCAACTTCACTTCAGAAATAAAAACTTAAAACTCACACTGTATCCTGAACAAACAGGAGACACATGTTTACTTGTATTTTATCTAGGGTTTTTGAAATGATTAGGTAAATTGGTGCTTCCACGTGTAAAAGGCTTATTCGCTATTGATTTTAAAAGTTCATTGCTTGAATAACAGTCACCAGTAAATTGAAGTGAAGTTACCTTTCTGGCTTCTCTTTCTGCCTCACAGAAAACTTGAACAGGACACAGAAGAGTTAACCCAAGGCCTAGACAGTTCCCTGCTGATCTTGTAATGAGTGAGAGCTACAGCTGAATGTCAATAGCTCATTGTGAACTTGGGTAACCCAGCTGAGCCCTCAGCTTGCCAGAGCTGGAGGAGGTAATCAGCTTGACCCTTGTGACCTTCCTGAGGCTGTGCTCCATCCTGCCTGGAGAAGCTTCTTTGCATATGACTCTGACATGCTGCTCAGTGGAAACCCTTTTAGGAGAACTGGACCTTAGTCAGCCTCAAGAGACTACCTACTATAAATTAGCCAATGCTGATTATAGGTTGCACAATATGGTAGGTGCTTAAAAAAAAAAAAAATGAATGGAAACACATCCTGGAAACCTCAAAAAGATTTCCAGGAATGGCTATGACATCTGCCCTTCTAGAGTTATTAAAATAAATCGAAGGTTATATAACAGTTCTGTCAGCACTTCACATTTCTTTGTGGAGTTGTGTTTTATCAACTGCTTTCACCTTTCGGGGTTTGGTAAATTGATTTCCTTTTGTTTCTTTGTTTACTTGTCACTATTTTCATCTCATAGCCCCAAGGATGTCATACACATGGTGTATAGATATGTACATTATAGATTAAGAAGGTCTTTCACAACAATTTTATTGTATTCCTAAACAGCCATTTCAATCCTTATTCTGTTCCATAAAAGAAACTTGAACAATCACTTAAACTCCTCTTGGTCTGCATGTGTCTAAATATATTGTTATTAAAAGAATTATTATTCATAAGCTGAGAAAATACATGCTAATTCTGCTCTTAAAGTATATAACTTATAAAATCACAAAGACTACAGAACAAAAGTATTTTCAGAAAAGTAAGAAAGAGTGATTTAAATAATAAACACTAACCTATTATAAACTGTGCACTTTTATAAACAAGTCCCATAACAAATAGAGTTCATATTCCCAAGGAAATGAATCTTAAAGGTAACAAAATATGCAGTTGGCTTAAACTCATAATGATGATAAAGTGCTCCAACTCAAAGGCACTTGATTTCATCAAGGTGCTAGAAGCTTTATTTTTACCCTAAAGCAAATCTATCCTAAGTATGTTTATTATGCATGCACCATCTTTTAATGCTAAGGAATCTTTGATCATGACTAATTAATTTTTGCATAGAAAAAAAATATATATATAGTACTTAGTTACTATAATAATTACTCTTATAAAAACATAGTTATTATAATAAAAAAATTGCCAGCTAATTGCTCTAGAAATGATGCTTTTTCTTTCTTTCTTTCTTTCTTTCTTTCTTTCTTTCTTTTTTTTTTTTTTTTTTTTTTT
>NW_026011305.1:0-2914 GCF_001458135.2 Marmota marmota marmota
AAAAAAAAAAAAAAAAAAAAAAATTTTTAAAAAAACCTATCCCCAATGTGAAAGTATTTGGACATGGGACATGGGACCTTTGGGAAATAATTAGGTTTAGAAGAAGTATAGCCCCCATGATGAGATTAGCACCATTACAAAAGAGACCACAAAGAGCCCTATCACCCTCTTCCCACCAAGTGAGGATGCAGGAAGTTACATTCTATGAACCAGGAAGTGAACTCACCCCAGACACCAAATTTCCTGTGGCCTTGATCTTGGACTTCCCAGCCTCCACAACTGTAAGAAATCACTGCTGTTTATAAGCCACTTAATCTATGGTACTTTGTTATAAGCAACCCAATGGACCAAGACACTAGGAGAGCACAAAGCCTCTAAAGGACTTGCTAAGGACTGAATATTTATGTGCTTTCCAAAATTCTTCTGGAAACTTAATCCCCAATGCAACTGTATACAGAGGTGAAGCCTTTGAGAATTTATTTAAGTCATGAGGACTCTGCCCTTTTGAGTAGGATTAGCAAGCATCCTATAACAAGTTCCCAGCTGAAGGGAGTACTTTTTTCCCCTTCTAT
Source organism: Marmota marmota marmota (assembly GCF_001458135.2). Taxonomy (NCBI): domain Eukaryota; kingdom Metazoa; phylum Chordata; class Mammalia; order Rodentia; family Sciuridae; genus Marmota; species Marmota marmota. The sequence continues at coordinate 573 of NW_026011305.1, forward strand.
TTTCTGTCATGAGGACACTGCCAAAAGCTGAGAGCAACCCTAACCAGACACCAGTGCTGGGATTACGGACTCTACAACCTTCAGAACTACAAGAAATATGTCTTTATAAATTATGAACTCTAAGGTATTTCATCAGAGGATCACAAATGGACTAAGACAGAACCACACCTCCCAAACTTAAGTTGCTCATCAAATCTCACAGCTATGCCTCTGGGCTGCCCCTTGGGCTATTTCCAGGTCCTTGTGTCTCTGTGACTTGCAGGCTGACTGGCCTGTGAACATATTGGACCTAGACCCTCAGTTGGCCCTGTCCTGGCTTCTCTTGGTCCCTCAAACTACTTCTTTCCAACCAGATATCTCAGGGCTCAGGGACAAGGGAGGAACAAAAGGTATGGTTTCTTCAGTGTGAGGGGAGACTTAGGGGGAGCCAACTATTTACCCAGTTATCAGGACACTATTGAGTGTTTGGGGCTGATTATTTTAAGGAAGTTTACCCAGTAGGCAGGTGGTATTTGGTTTAAAGGGCCAGGATTGGAGAAGACTCTATAAAATCAATTTGATATCAACATAGCCAAACTCATAGAAATCTCAGTGTTCTGATTTCCCGAACAGAAGGGTCCCAGGTCCTTTCAGGGACACAATGCCTGCCATGTAAAATTGTGTTCCATTTTGTATAATGTACTCACTCCATGTGTCTGCATGGTACTATGTTTAAATGACTTTTTTGAGTGATGAGTACAAAATTTCTTTACACAGAAAACCTGGAATATATACAAAGCATAAAAAATGTTCACCAAAAGACAGATGAGTAATACTGCAACCTAGAGGAGGGTGTTTTCACAGGTGCATTCCCACAGTCTTCATCTAGTACTGTGTTTAGTCTAGCTACCTCCTTCCATCTTTGGGAGTCTGAGCAAAAAGAGTCAACTCATTTTGCACTGTGATTTGAATAGAGTCTCTGTCCAATGACTACAGATTGGATCTCTGAAGCTGGTTTTGAAGTCCAGTCTCACCACGCCTTTTGCTGAGTTCTTCTGGTCCCCAGGTTCTTCTCTGCAGAGTGGGGAAATAGCTCAGTCCCATCTTGCAGTGATAATGTGAGGGGCTTACAGAGGTGAAACACTGACCTATAAAAACTTTACCTGGAGCAACAGAAATGGAACCTTGGTTGATGTTTGCTGCAAAGCATAAAACAAAGACGATTTTTAAAAAATTCTCTGTTACAGTTTTTAGGAATAAAACAACAAATTATGAGTTTATGATGGTTTTGATGACCTATACAGCTTTATCAAAATCTCTCCTATTCATGTCCAACCCACAGAAAAATAGGTGCAATTTCCTTACCCTCTTTAGCATGGAAAGAGAAGAGCATAATGTGACCTCCTTAATCGAGAGATGTGAGCACACATAGTCGAGGCTGATTTTCCAGAACGTGAACACTTATTCAGATGGTGCATCCCCAGGAGGTGAACCTCAGTCTGGAGGACCCCAGAAAGTCAGGCTGGTCCCAGAACATGCCTTTGTCTTATCTGGGCCTCTTCAACCTAGAGAAGTTCTCTAGGCTGAAGCATTGAATCTTTCGTCCACCTGGGGAAGACATACTCAGCCCTCCAAGGATCATTTTGAGGAGTCCTATTTATTAAAGATGTTTCATGTCATGATTCAGAGAAAGGAACTGATTTGGCTTCTTAAGGAGGACTATACTATGTCCACTTGATGCTCCACAGCATCATGACACCAAGGAGCAATGGCCTCAGAACACGTCTCTCCTCTGGACTGGAGTTGATCCAAACCAGAATCTGTGGGTGCTTCCTGGAGAGAGTGAATCCTGCCTATCCATTAGTATCATGGACTTAGCTAGAGCCCACACTATTTCCTGATGTGCTGCATCTGCCCAGCCAGAGTTCTGTCTTCTTGTGCTTATGAAACGGATTTGTAGAATCTAATTTTAGAATTTTCCATTTATTCCTAGAAACTTCACCTTGTTGGTCTTGGCACAACTTACCATTTTGTCCAATTCATTTCTAGTCATGACTCTGTTCTGCATTTCATATGTGCTTCATATTTGAAGTTATTGGGATATTAGATCAAGGCCTTTCATGGTATTATTCAACCCATTGATCAAAATGCTGAGGAGGATAAATTCCATGACCATTCCCTGTGGCCATCCACTGGAGACTACCCTAGGTTGACAAATCCCAGTAAGTCAGGTATAATCACAAAAAGCTTCAGAGAGTGAGAACCACAGCTCTGATTTTCATACAAACATTTCCATCTCCAGCACTGGAGGCCCTGATTTCTCATCCTTAGGTTTCCAGGCCACTGCTTCAGACCAGCCTCAC
>NW_026011306.1:0-2914 GCF_001458135.2 Marmota marmota marmota
ACTATATATATATATATATATATATATATATATATATATATATATATATATATATATATCACTGGTAAATGCATTCCTTGTTTCAAATAGAATATACCCATGCAAGGAAGATGGCATTAAAATATAATTGCAGAACTAAACTGTGGTAAAACTTGGAGCTATGATAACATAGTGAAGTAATATCTACACTGGAGGACCAAATAAAGTTTTCCAGGAGAAATGATGTTTCATGTCTAAAATCCAAAATCTAATTCAGAATTAAATAGATATGAATGGTAAGGAGGTAAAATAGTTGCAAAACATATAGTAAAACATATATTTGTTTTATGTATAGTGAATAACATGTATTGGGACAAGAGGCAGGAAAATGCAAGATTTTTAAGAATTATGATTCTTATAACTTCTAGATTTTTCATGTCTTATAAAACTAATTCCTTATTGCTCTTCTTAAACTTGATTTTTAATTTTTTTTAAGTTGTAGATGGACCCAATACCTTTATTTTATTCATTTATATTTATGTAGTGCTGAGGATCAAACCCAGTGCCTCACACATGCCAGGCAGGTGCTCTACCACTGAGCCACAACCCCAGCCCCTTAAACTTGATTTTAAAATACCTAATCTACATCAACTTTCTCCTTCCTGAGGTTTCATTGACAAGTCATTTTTAATAATAATACTTTTTATAATACTTTTGCTTTTGATTACTTTTTATTCTGCCTTATGAATTCATTTCACATATATATGTCTTTTATCCTAACATATGTTAAAGTTCAGAATAAATAGGATTGTGTTTGCACTGCTTTGGTGTGTATCATAATGCCTATCACAGTGCTGGGCACCCAACAACCATTAAAACACATTCTTGTTGAATTTATTGTTTCCTTTTATTCCCAAAGCAGGTTTCCTGTGATGGTATTGAGGCCAAAAATAATTCATGGGTTGAAATGTTGATGCAAGATTGGATCCTGTCATTCTTTACCTGGATTTAGCAAATGAAAAGAGCCCTGAAGATACCACCACTTTCCTCTGGCAGTGTTTCTAAGGGAACTCTTCTGTGATACTTAAGCATATTTGATTGATGACATGAACATCCTGAGTTCCTCAAGAAAATTAATCATAACATACCACAGGAAAGTTCTGCTATAACTGCCAAAAATAACCTTGGTTTTTATTTAGGTAGCACTCTATTTTCAAGGTATTAAGAACCTTAATGTACAGCAAATTAGTCATCCCTAAATTGTTTCATTAAGCTATAAATTCTTATTAACTGGGACACGAGAAAAGCAGACATAAGTGATACACATCACCTTTTGAGTCTTCAAAGAAAATTAGCTAAGAAAGAAAGATATGCTGAAATCCACAGTGCCAAGCAAATTATTATTTCTCTATTATTTTTGCTTCTGGTAGAGACAACCCAAACTGATAGCTTAAGAATGAGCAAGACTGAATTTTAAACCTAGTTGCATTACTAGTTCTGCAAATACCTCTGAAGAATTTTTATTCATTCATATAAAATTGAGGTGCTGTACATGTACATCATAAGATAAAAATGTAAAGTACAAATACAGCCACCATTTTATAATTTAACCATTCTTTCAGTCTGTAGCCAATCAATGTGCATTTATTGAATCATATGGCAAGTATGGGAGTGAAACATTAAATAATTTATCACAAAAACCTTCTTTTTATAGAGGAGTAATCATTCCTCTTTTCATTGGATTTTTCCATTTATAAAATTTGAAAAAAAACATAACATGAAAGATTATTTTGAAATCAGAATAAAGTGGCATTTTCATTATTTTAAAGGTAATTGTCATCTATAACATAGATATCCCTGGACTGTTGACAAAAATCTTCTTTTTCTTTTCTTTTCTCTCTCCCTCCTCCCATTCATCATCATTATCATCATCATCATCATCATCATCCCCATCCTCCTCCTCCTCCTCCTCTTCCTCCTCCTCCTCCTCCTTCTTCTTTTTAATAAATGTGGCAAATATTGCCTAAATTGTGCTCCACTATACTAAGAAAAAAGGAAAGGAATAGTCCTTCAGGATCCAGATACCTAAGAAAAATTTAGAGTTTTTATACTTTGATCGCACTTTTAAGACATATTTATCGACTGGGAAGATGGCGGCGAGGGGAGTGCATTGCCCCCGTGTGCTGCTTCACTGTGTGGGAGTATGACAAGTCAGGACGGCTAAAGGCTATCTTGTTAGGAATTTCCAGCAATAGTGGGGTGCTCCGGAACCTGGAGGAAGGATTTCCATCACACGAGGATCGGCTACGGGGACTCAAACTCGAGAGGTTTGTCGCACGGAGGGTAACACTGCTTATTCAGCAAATCGCCCCGCGGCTAGAGTCTGCAGCGCGCACTGGGAAACGAGGAGATAGCGATGCAGGGATACAGCGCTGCAGTTTCTGCCAGCTGTGCAAGCACCTTACTCAGGGCTGAATTCTGGGTTCGAGACGGGGGAAGGAAGCGGTCCATCTCGGTTCTCCACACCGGTCAGACCACAGAAGAGGCCAGCGGCCACCATGTTGGAAAGCTGACGTCACCATCCCTGTTTTCGACTGACCGCAGCTCATTCAGCCATAGAACAGGTAATTTCAGGCTGCCATTCGCCTGTGGCTTGCAGACAGATTGCTTGGGCTCAGTGCCTGGGTGCTTCCTAGTGCCTGCTCTTATCGGAGCGAGCACCGAGCATGGGGCGGCCGAGTTCCGGCTCCCGGAACCGCCCTGGCCCAGGGCTGGGGAGCCTGCGGAGGCTGCTTCTTGGAGTCTGCTCTTATCAGAGCATACACCGAGCACGGAGCGGCCGAGTTATGGCTCCTGGAACTGCCCTGGCCCAGGGCTAGGAGCCCGCGGAAACTGCTTCTCAGTCCGGGTCCTGCTGAGGGCCGGTCAGGACTCA
>NW_026011307.1:0-2914 GCF_001458135.2 Marmota marmota marmota
TTATTCAATTTTGATGGACATAGGTATATATATATATATATATATATATATATATATATATATATATATATATAAAATACATATATTTCCTGAAATCTATATTCAATAGGCAACAACTTCAATATATTTCATTTGATTTTACATATTTTACAAACCATAGTTGAACCCCTTCTCTGCCTTGTATAATTTAATCAAATAAAATATTTTATAAATTAATTCTGGGGACTGCATTTTTAATATGTGTCAACCAAGCAGGGATACCAATTACAATGTTAAACAGATGAATGAATAAAAGTAAACACAAGATAAATAATTCAATGTTCATTTTTTAGAATATTTTCTTTAATGATGAGCAGAGAAAAACACTTGAAAATCCAGGGAACATAATGGATTGGAGAAAAATCAATGTTATAGTTTATTCATGGATTTGGTAAATTGTGCTTCCAGGGAAAGTAGAACAGGAATGATTGAAGTGGAATTAGTATTTCATTATGACACATTTTACTAAACCTCTTGAGTTCTTATGATTTTGCATTTCATCTGTTGCTTGTTTTATATACTAATTTGGGAACTGTAACAAATCAGAATTTAATATTCATAAAGTGTTTTATAATTAGTGATGACCCAGTGTGTCAAGTCAATGTTATTTTACTTGATTTTAACATATGTATGGATGGTCAAGCCCAGTAACTGGTATTATTATAACAAAGTATCTTTTTTTTTTACTTACTCAATTTAAACTCCTATTTACTCAATTCAGTCAAATCAGGTAATACATAGAGGAAAAATAATTACCAAGCTATTGAGAAACTATTAACAAATTGGCATCCTTCAAAACACATGTTGTGAATAAATTTTTTCTTCAAAAAATATCTGAATTTAATGTTGATTAGACTGAGAAATATTGAAAAGTCATGAACACCTTAATTACAAAATATTTTTCTTTTTGTTCTTATTGTTTGACAGTTAAACAAAAACCCTACTGAAAAATTAAGTAGAAGTGTGACATTACAGAGGTAGCTTCCTGTCCTTAGACCTTACCTCCTTGGTGATAAAATGAAATGCTTTGACTCAAGGAACATTTCCCAATATGGTCTTAACATACTAGTCATGAAAAGCACTCTGATTAAAAAAAAAAAAAAAAAATTCTTGTCAAACTAATTGGTAAAGGTCTAAAAGTTCTGCGTTAATTACCTTCTTGGATAATTCCAACATAGTTGTTTTTTTTTTTTTAAATTCAGTCTGTATTTCATTCAATGACTGGTGATTAAGTGCTATTAACTATTTCTAATTGTGATTGGACACTAAAATTTATGTTGCCATAATAAAAGGCTGCAATATACTAAATCATAAAACAAAACACAATAGTATTAAGAAACTTTTAAACTATACCTCTGTCATGAGAGGTTACTGCAGACTCAGTCTGAGGCACAGTTAGATTCAATCAAATATATTTAATTGATGCTAATCACACTTCAGACACATCCTAATTCTAAGTCCTGAGTCTGCACCCAAGAGTCCAAGACTCTCACTTGTGATATGTCTTAAGTCTAGGTCGCTGGAAATGGGGCTGGAGAAGTCTGGTTCAGGAGGGACAGCAGCGATAGAGGCCTCAGTCTCTCTGTCCAGGTCCATTAGTCCCACTGCCCCTCAGAAATCTGGGTTTTTAAGTTCTAGTTCAGTTGTGTTTGCAGCTAAAAACTGGGTTAGGTCTAGGGTTTATGTCCCAGGTGTAGATTACATAAATAAAATAAGTCTATCTAAGTTCTACAGTTATCTAAGTTTTGCATTTCATATTACATCATAGGCACATTACTTATAGTCCTTTATTTAACAGACACACTGATTAATATATTCAACAGTCAATAATTCTATAATATTTCTCATATTCATATCAACCTCATCAAGCATTCTTTTAAATTTTTTTTTTATTTGTTAAACTATGTTTTCTGATCCTGGTGATTGAACTCAAGAGTATGCTCCCACTAAGATCATCTCCAGACATTTTTAATTTTTCATTTTTAAAGAAGGCTGTACTAAGTTGCCCAGGATGGCCTTGAACTTGTGATCCTCCTGCTTCAGCTTCCTGAGTAACTGAGATAACAGAAGTGATCTTCAATATGCAGCTGCATTTTTTAAACTTATTTGATCATAGAAGATGTTTTGCATCATGGAATACTCCTCTAGGTTTCCTACAGTAGAAAATATAATGGGAAATACTGTATAATCTGTAAACCCCACCTTTGCTCAAAATATTAACTTTAGTAGTATTGAAGCTTTTCTCTTCTCATATTTGTACTGCATGATATTGAAACCAGAGTTTTGAGATGAAACTAGATTCCCTGCTTTACCAATTTACTTCTGGTTTTTTGATCTCACAAATTTAAAGAATTAAATTCATGGAAAATAATGGAAGGGAAGAATAAACCAAAACGTATTTATTTAAGTGAGAAGACATAGAATTTTTCTTATGCAGGAGGGGCCAGATAGCAGGGGAACCCATTTTGGTGTTCTAGCTATGGCTTTGTATGGTTTTGGTGTATGAGCATGAATCAAAATCTATGTTAAACAGGCATTGGAAAAGTATGAAAGTTTATGGTTGTGCCCTTCAGACTGAATTTTAATCCTTCCTGCAATTCTCATTTGTGATCATCCCCAACTTCCATTTTTTCCATAGTCTGAGACCAAGGAGTCACCTGGAATTTTCACACAGATGAGCATAGGATCTTTTACATTTGAAGTAGGTCTTGATGGTACCCATTAATGTGTGTATGATTAGCCTCCAGGTATGGTCTGTGCCTTTGAATAAGACCTCAACTGGGGCCCATGGCTTCTGATTGCTGGTCAATGACTATTATAATTATTCAATATGAATGGTACTACATGTATATATATATATATATATATATATATA
>NW_026011308.1:0-2914 GCF_001458135.2 Marmota marmota marmota
AAGCCAGCCACACTCCACACGTTACTCCATGCTCCTCAAGGCTCCCTGGCCTCATAGGGGTTGCTGTTCCCTCCAATTTGCATATGAGAAGACAGGCATCCAGCACACAGGAAGCAGGTGTGTGGCCAGGATGGGGTTGGCTCCATAGTGTGTTCCCAGGCTCTGAGCTGTCCTCCTACCTCCAGGTGGTGGGGCTGGGCTGTGAGGGGCAGGCAGAGGGCCTGGGTGGGGGACCTTAGGGACTCTTCAGATTGGGCAGGAGTTGTGGTGTGGGCTGTGCAGTTGTAGTTTCAAGACCTTTGGTCGCCTGATGGCTGCTTCTCAGGCCTTATGCCTCATCCACAGGGAGAGGGCAGATCCCCCCAGCCATGTGGATAGCCCCACTGCATGACATTTCTTGGGCAGACACAGGTGTCCTAAGTCTCATATGGCATTGCCAGGATCCAAGGTCGCATGGATGTGGCGTTGGGAGGAATGGCCAGGAGCCAGAGAAACAGGGAGGGTACCTGCAGGCTGCTGACCTGGAGTCCTGCCTCTGGAGCTATGGAGAGGCCATGACTCACTGGAGTGACTCAGGAGGCCAAGGCTGCACATGGCCATCACTGCCATGGAAACTCTGATGCTGCTTGGTATACAGTTGGCTGGCTATGGTGTAGCATGCTGCAGGCGCTCCCTCCACCCCTGGAGAGGGCTGTGCTGGGCCTGGAGCCTCAGGTGGGCCAGTCCAGCTCCTGTGTTCATCACAGTGCTCTAGTCCTTGTGTCTGGGCCACAGCAGAGCAGCTGGCCTGCACAGCCTGGATAGTAGGAAGCCCAGGAAAACCCTCCCACCCCTATCAAGAGGGTCAGTCTGCAGCAAACAGACACAACATGGAGGCGAGCATGCTGTGAACTATGTTGGAACTGTAGACCTTGTCTAGGGAGCACCAGGGCAGTTATACCTTAAGAGGATCTATGTGTATCACACTTACTCCCCCGAACCTTAGGAAGTAGGTGCTGTCATGAGACCCATTTGACACATAAGGCAACTGACACACAGAGAAGTTAAATAACTAATCCAAGTTCACACAGCAAGTAAGTGGCAGACCTGTGTTCAAACCAGACACACTGGATTTGGGTTTCCATCTCCTCATCCTGACCAAAAATTGATGAAATCAAAGTACACAGAACAATGGGGTTTGACTCTATGCCCTGGAATGGGGCACGGGAACACTCTGAGCCAGTGGGGCTTAGGGCATGTGTCTGCAGTGGATAAGTGGGTGGTGGCCCAGAGACAAAAGCAAGAGGGTCACACTGCCAGACAAGAGCTGCAGAGTGTACAGGTGTGATTCTGGGTGGGAAGAACTTTGGGACCCATTAGATACTGGGAGAGGGATGTCTGGCTTGTGTGGGCTTTCCTGACTTCATGTGGCCTGAGGACACAGGTTTGGGAAGGACAGTCTTTGGGCAGGAACAGCATCTAAGTGGTCATATCTGCAAGGCATGGAGGGGCATGTTGTTGACTGATTGTATATCATTTTCTGAGAAATGTCTGTTCAGATCCTTGGCCCATTTATTGATTAGGTTATTTGGTTTTTTGGTGCTTAGCTATTTGAGGTCTTTATATATCCTAGAGATTAGTGCTCTATCTGAAATGTGAGGGGTAAAGATTTGCTCCCAAGATGTAGGCTCTCTATTCACCTCATAGATTGTTTCATTTGCTGAGAAGAAACTTTTAGTTTGATTCCATCCCATTTATTGATTCTTGATTTTAATTTGCACCACAGGAGTCTTATTAAGGAAGTTGGGGCCTAATCCCACATGAGGAGATTAGGGTCCACTTTTTCTTCTCAATTTTACAATTTTCAACAAAAAAAATCACAAAGTATCAAAAGAAACAGATAATATTTTCGTTCAAAGGAAAAAAGACAAACCAAAATAAACTTTTCCTGAGAAAGACAAGATGGCACAGTGCTTGACACAGACTTCAAAGCAATTGTCTCAAAAATGTGGGAAGAAAAAAAAAAGATGTGGACAAAGTTAAGAAAATGAAGTATGAACAAAATGGAAATATCAATTAAGAGATATAAAACCTAAATGAAACCAGAGAAATTCTGAAGCTGAAAAGTAAAATAACTGGAATTTAAAAATTTACTGGAGAGAATTAAAGTCAGATTTCAGCAGTCAGGAAAGAGTCAGCAAAACTCAAGAAAGGATCGTTGGAATTATTGAATCTGAGGGATAGAAAGAAAAAATATTAGAGAAAAGTGAACAGAGCCTTGAGACCCCAAGGGACACCATCAAGCAGACCAGTACATGTATTGTAGGAATTCAGGAAAAAGAAAGAAGGTCAGAGGGATTATTTGAAGAATAGTGGCTGAAGACTCCCCAAATCTGATAGAAGACATGAATATAAACATCCAAGTAGCTCAGTGAACTCTAAGATGAACTCAAAGAGACCCTTGCTGAGATATCACAGTAAAACAAACCTACAGACGAGAGAGACTCTCAAAAGCAGCATGAGAGAAGTGACCCATCACACACAAGGGAGCTTCAATAAGGTCCTCAGCACATTTCTTATCAGTACCTCAGGAGGACAGAAGGTAGTGAGCTCTACATAGACAAAGAAAAAAATAATACTGTCAATCAGGAATCCTATATTCTGAAAAAATGCCCTTCAAAATTATGGGCAAATTTAAGACATTCCCAGACAAACAAAATTGAGGAATCTTGTTACTATTAGATCTGCCTAGAAGACATGCTCAGGGGAGCATGTTTCAGGGGAGTACTGCAGGTCAAATGGAAGGCTCTAGACAGCAACCCAAGCTGTTTGAAGAAATAAAGACCTCAGGAAGGGTAAATACACGGGCAGTTGCAGTTGCGATGTGGTATTATTGTAACAGTGTGTCACTTCAACTTGTTTTCCACATGATTTT
>NW_026011309.1:0-2913 GCF_001458135.2 Marmota marmota marmota
GAATGAATATATTTAAAAATACAGTGTGGGCAGAATTTAAGAGTAGATGCCTAACCAGATTTATTTCCATGATGCTAACTTGGAAGCCTTGTTCTAGGCCTTAGAAGTTAGGAAAATGTGTGGGTATTCTTCAAAAATGTACTAGATCAATAGGAAGTTGCCATAGTTATTAGGAATATAGAACTCACTTCAACTCATGTAATTGATTCTTTATAATATTTACAAGAGTTTCCTGTAAGGTATATCTGAACGCACTTTCTGCTTCTAGGATCATAATAAAATGTAGACAGTGTAAAGTTACTTGTGATACAGAGAAGAAGGAGAGGAGGATCTGCATTAATTTTGGTGGTTGACCTACAGTTAATGTTAATGATTAATAAAATCAAATGCACATTGAACCAAGCTGTCCTGTGTGCCTGTGTGTTTTTCATTCTACTGTAATTTATAATACCATGCTTAGTTATATTTTTGACAAAATGGAAACAGCTAGGCAGGCATGGACAAACACAAACCACTATTTTATTGCCCTCATAGTTTAGGCAGAATTTAAAAAGGAGAGACTCTAGAATCCTTGGCTGTACATAATTTATTAATTAAGCTACTCCTGGTAATTCACTGCTCCAGAACTTCCCATCTAGCATGCTGAGGCACTGGTTGTGGCTCAGATGACTGGAAATACAGACATCTTTAGCTTTCAGGACAACTGGGTGGGTCAGGGGCTCATTGAAGCAGCTGGATTTGGCATAAACAGCAAAATCCAAGCACAGTGTCTTGCACAAATATCATTTTCTAAATGTATTCAGGATGTGAAAAATACATCAAGAAAACACTTCATTGATCATCTTCCATTGTTTTCTATTTTTTGATACTGATTGGTAAATGTTAAAGGTGATAAAAGACCTTTTTAATTATAAAAGACTATATAAAACTAGTAAGCAATATTCTTTTCTGCAGTTCAATGAAAACAGTAAAAAATAAAAAATAAATTAAGTAAATTCTATTACAATTTGGACAGTAACAAACACTTCACTTACCACGACCATTGCTATGGTAAAATTAGGCCTTAGCTGGTAGTCACACCAAGGACTTGAAGCTCCATAACTGTCTTTGTATATGCCACGTTTGTGAACTAGATTTGGATGCTTCTCATTAGAATCAGAAGGATCTTCTGAAACATGAAACAGTTTTTCAAAGTTGTCTTGTATTTTTCTGTTCCATTCTTCATATGAGACTGTTACAACTTTCCCTGGAAAATGATGAAAAGACATGGCAGTTTCAGACATTTAAAGCAATTCAAACCTCTAACAAGAGCCAAAAAGTCGTATTTAGTACACTTATTACTTTTTATCTACTAGGGAGAAATAAATTGTCCACTTTTTGAAAATGTAGCTAGCCTAAATTGAGATGTGATATAAAACATTTACTGGATTTCAAAAACTTAGTACTTCCCAAAATATAAAATAACTCAGGAATAATTTTATATTGACTACATACTGAATAATATTTCACACACATTATCTTAAATGAAACATAATTAATTTCATCCATTTCTTTTTACTTTTAACAAATGAATTAGAAAATTTTAGATTATTTATCTGGCTCAAATAATATTTCAATGGGACAGAATTTTCTCAAAAAAGATGTAAAGATTTCAAAATTGTTCATGAAAATAGAACCTGTTCACAGTCACACTAAGATAAAAGAAAAGCACAATAAGGCAGTAACTATGTTGTTTTTCTTACCTCAGTTTAAACTGCTATCAAAAATATGGTTAGTAACTAGATTTTCTACAATTTCCATAGAGTAGATTAATGATTTTTCTTTCTTCTTGAAATTTATGGTTTTCTAATATTAGCTAACTGCATCAAATGATGAGTACATAGTTAAAAATACAGACAGTATTAGAAGTTTCTTTGTAAATAAAAGGAACAGCTTACCATGTCTTTTTACTCTAACTTCATGATAAGGAAAAATATTTTTTTTGGATAATTCCAGCAACCAACGAATGGCAGATTTACACAAGCCCACAATTTCCACAGCAGACCCATCTCTAAAATTAAAAATAAATTTTATTCTATAAGTAGGATTTGTTTAGGCACTATTTTAAGAAGGAATTTGATAAACAATTCTGATAAATAGTATAACCATTTCATTGTAAAAGCAACTATCTACTAAGAAATCCTAACTTTATAAGGAATATATAATTTTGCTGGGGACTGAAACCCGGCCTCACCCAAATTAGAGAAGTGTTCTACCAGGAAGCTACACCCCTCAGCCCAGTAGCAACTATTTAAAAATTATTTTTTAGATAATTTTGACTGAAGATAAAATTTGAAGAAAAGAGCTTCTCAGCTTAATATAGTACAAGAAGCTATTTGTTGATAGCTTCTGAAATAAAACAAGAAAAATGACAAATTCTGGCACAAAAGTTTAAAGAATTACGAAGAAAAAAGATTCCCTTTTTATGAAGTGAAAAGACTTTATAAAAGACAGAACAACTGATGGTTGCTCATATTTACAAAAGATATGCACAATGAAATATTAACCATTGGGATAATAGATCATAAGACTTGATTTTGAAGTACTTGTAGAGGCTAAAACCTTGATAATTTCTAAAAAAAAGAACAGAGAGCTTTGTTATATAACATATATCAAAAGGAACATATCTGCATGACAAGGAGAAAGAAAGGATGAGTCAGAAAATAGAAGAGAGGAAGAGAGGCAGATTTTTATTGATTTACTATGAAGAATACATCATTAACAGAGTAAAAGATTCTACAAGTATGTGTTTTTAAAAACTGAAATGGTAAATTAAAAGGGCATAATTAGGGGCTGGGGTTGTAGCTCAAGTGATAGAGCGCTCACCTAGCATGCCTGAGGCACTGGGTTCGATCCTCTGCATGACATAAAAAT
>NW_026011310.1:0-2913 GCF_001458135.2 Marmota marmota marmota
CCACACACCCACACACACATACACACACACACAGTATGGTATAATAATGAATTATAACTTGTATTGCTATTTATGTACAGAAAATATAGTTAAAATAACACATGTCAATCTCATTTCCTCTTGTTTTCCATTTTACAGATAATCTTACATTTCACTATATTACTGTATGTTATGGTTTGTATATAAGTTGTCCCCAGAAGCTCATGTGTAAGAAAATGCATGGATGTTAAGATGTCAAATCATTAGATTACAAGAGTTTTAACCTAATTAGTTGATTCATTTTGTGAATAATGTTTAGATTCACTGTGGTGTATTCATATATGTACACAGGAAAGCTATGTATGTCAGAATCCACTGTCTTTTCTATCACTAACTTCCCTTCATTTATATACCTTTCCATCATTTCCCCTTTGCCTAATCTACTGAACTTCTATTCTTCCTCTCCCCTATATTAATGAGGATTAGCATTCACATATCATAGAATATTCAACTTTGTTTTTTTTTTGAGATTGGCTGATTTCACTTAGCATGATACTTTCCAGATGCATTCATTTTCTGGGTATGGGAAAAATGGCTAATTGCTTATAATCAATTTTCTGGCTAATTACATAAAATAATTATTTTTTTATAACTAGGTAGCATTACATTGTATACATTAAACCACATTTTCTTTATGCATTCATCTGTTGCAGGGCACCTAAGTTGTTCAATAGCTTAGCTATTGTGAATTGAGCTACTATAAGCATTGATGTGGCTGTGTCACTGTAGTATGCTGGTTTTAAGTCTTATGGGTATATACCAGAGTAAGATAACTGAGTCAAATGGTGGTTCCATTCCAAGTTTTCTGAGAAATATCCATACTACTTCCAGGGTGGTTGCACCAATTTGCATTTCCACAGGCAATGTATGAGTGTACCATTTTCCCCACACCCTATCAACATTTACTGATACTTGTATTCTAGATTGCTGTCATTCTGACTATAGTGTAGTTTACTCTGTGTAGTTTACATTGCATTTTTATAGTTGCTAGAAATGTTGAACATTGTTTTCATATATCTGTTGATTATTCATATTTCTTCTGTGAAGTGTCTGTTCAGTTCCTTTGCCTATTTATTAATTGGATTATTTGTGGGGGTTTTGGTGTTTTTTACATAGTCTGGAAATTAATCTTCTATCTGAGGTGGAGGAGGCAAAGATTTTCCTTCCATTAAGGAAAATGTAAAAGTGAGAACAATGTAAATTGGGTGTTAGAAAAAGAAAAGAGAAAAGAGAATCAAGAGGAATAGGTGAAAAGCTAAAATATTCTAATCAAATACTCTAGTCCTCAAAAGACAGTCAAAAAAATTACCTTCCAAAAACACTAAAAATTAGAAAAGTGAGTTGAAAATGGTTATGTGTCAATGTTCATGAACCATTTAACATCCAATTATTAAAGAAAAAAAACCTGAGAAAGGAAAAAAGGGGGAAAAAGTTCTTAATGAAAAATTAAGGAATTTTTTTCTATTGTGATGATCAAAAATTGTCTAAAATATATTGATTGTTTGTTCCTTAAAGTCTTTTTTTCATTTTTTTTCTTGAGGTATGTATTGAACGCAAAGGTAGTAGCCACAGGCTGTTAACTCTTTCCTCTTTTTGTGTTGCTTATAGAGTTGCCAGTTGGAGTTCAAAAAATCCCAGCTTCCCTGCTCAGCAGTATGTGGTATGTAGGGTTGGAAAGTGTTATCTGCTCCATTCTCAGGGTGAGATCACTGTAGAGTTCTGTGAGAGGAGCTCCTGAAGGCAGGAGGTCAAATTGCTCACGCCAAATTAGTCCCTGGTGCTTTGGTGAAATGCCATTTGTCTGAATATTTTAAATCAGAACATCTCCAGAGTCCACCAGATGCTGCTGATCAATGCTGGGAGTCTGCACCCCAGAAGTATCCTCTGGGTTCTGCTTATGGATCAGAGGATCTAACCCCTCTTTCTCTGTGTCACACATAGATCCCATCTTTCCTGGCTTCTTGTACTCTATCCCCAAGTATACACTCACTCTCACCAGCTTTATCAAATTGCCAGCTTTCCCAAGTTGGTCCTGCCAACCACCAGACTTAAAGGGTGAGAGGGATCTGAATTCTCTCAGGTCTGAGTGTCTCATGTTTCCCTGGGTAATACAGGCTCAGCAAGTGAATTTCTCCTGGTTTTCTAGTCACACTCTGAGTCATATGGTGGACCTCTGCCTAGTCTAGATTTTGGACTCAGATTACAAAGTTCTGGGAGCCAGGATTTGGTTCCAAAGCCACCAGCCATGGTAGTGTGGTAGGGAAAATGATGTCTGCTTTGGCTTCCCATTTACAACTGGGAGAGAGACAGAAAGTGTCTTTCTCCAAAAAAGTTTATAGTGTAGATTACTGACCAGATCAGTAGGACAGTTTTATTGATCTCTGATTTCTCTGTAACAAAACATGCCAATGTGCCACCTGTTTTCTTAGTGGGTTTTCTTAGTCCCCCACTTTGGTTTGCCCATGGTGGACCTGCTCTTGTGGCTGCTGGTGCCTGTGATGGATTTTAATCTTTTATTTTATTATATTCAAAATTCTGAGTTCCTAAACTGTTCTGAGCATCCAGTATTAAAGCCCAGTAAATTCCCTCTTTTCACCCACTTTCAAGGGAGATAGAGCAGCTTGGAAAGCAACCTCCTCTACTCTGCTATCTTCTCTCTCTTAAGGTATTCTTGAATATAATTTGTGCTTTTTGTCTACTTGTACCCTAGAAATTGATTTGGGGTGATTGATAGATTCTATTGTCAATTTAGTTTTTCCTCATTGCTACTGTTTCTTCCTCATATAAATGTCTGCACATCTATATCTGTGTGTGTGTGTATGTGTGTGTGTGTATATATATATATATATATATATATATATATATATATATATA
>NW_026011311.1:0-2913 GCF_001458135.2 Marmota marmota marmota
GTTGTTTAAATGTAATGTTTAATGAGGTGAATCATTTAATAACAAAATGTTCAAGACAGATAAACTGATCAATGGAATGGAAAGAAAAAGAGCCCAGAAATAAGCCCAAGTAAATACAGTCAATTGATCTTTTGCAAAGAAACAAAGGCAATTCAATGGAAAAATCATTGATTTTTTCAACAAATTGTGCTGGAACAACTGGACAAGCACATGCAAAAATTAAATCCTAATAGAGATCATAAACTTTCATAAAAAATTAACTCAAAATTCATCAAAGACAAAACTACTCAATTCCAAGAAAGATAACAAAAGTAAATTAAGGTGATTTGGGGATTAACAATGATGCTTTTAGCTACAATGTCAAATGCATATTCATATGTAAGGAAATAATTGATCAGCTGGCATCTTTCACCCTGTGGACAACACAACCAAGAAAATAAAAGTCACAAATAGAAAATATTTGCAAAACAGGTATCTGATTAAAAAAAAAAAAACTAGTACCCAAAATAATGAAAAAGCTCAGAAAATTCTACAACTACATTAAAATATGAGTAAAAGATCTGAACAAACACATAACCAAAAAGATAAAATGAAGGCAAACAAGCAGATGAAAAGATACTCAACATCATCTGTATATTAATTCCATAGACCTGCATAACACTGTACTACAAACAGAGATGTTTTCTATCAGTTCTGGAGACAAAAAGACAAGAAATTGGATGTGGAAGTTTTGGCTGAATTGATTCCTTTTCACAACTGTGAGGAGAGGACAGGATCTGTTCCATGGCTTTCTTTTTTAATTTTTCAATTCATTCTTTTAAAAATAAATGACAGTGGAATGCATTATATTTCTTACTACACATATACAGCACAATTTTTCATATCTTTGGTTGTATATAAAGTATGTTCACACCAATTCATGTCTTCATACACGTACTTTGGATAATGATGTCCATCACATTCCACTATCCTTGCTAACACCCTGCCCCCTTCCCTTCCCCTCCCATCCCTCTGCCCTATCTAGAGTTCCTCTATTCCTCCCATGTCCTGCAAATGGCCATCTTCATGTCCTCATAGCATTCTCTCTGCATATGTACCTTTTTTTTTTTTTAGTTGTAGTTGGACACAACACTTTTATTTTATTTGTTTATTTTTATGTGGTGCTGAGGATCGAACCCAGGGTCTCACAATGTGCTAGGCGAGTGCTCTACTGCTGAGCCACAACCCCAGTCCCATGCATGTGTATCTTTATGGACAAATTTCAGCTTTCATAAAGATACCTGTACAATGGATTAAACTCACTATAATGACCTCACTTTTACTTTATTACCTTTGTAAAGATCCTATCTCCAAATAAGATCACATTCTGAAGTACTGAGTGTTAAGACATAGATATCTGAATGATGATGAAAATAATTCAACCCATAGCAATAGCTCATTAAGGAACTACAATCGAAACAACAATGAGATGCTCCTCAGCATATATTATAATCCAACAATACTAAACATTACTAGGATATATAGCAACAGGAGAAATGCTTATTCATTGCTGTAGGAAATGCAAAATAGTAAGGCAATTTTGGAAAACAGTCTGGCAGTTTCTTACAAACATACTCTTATCACAGGATACAGCAATCACACTGCTTAGTATTTACAAAAATGAGTTGAAATTTTATGCCTACATTAAAACCTTCATATAAATGTTTATAGCAGCTTTATTCATAAATGCCCAATATTGGAAATAAAGAAGTCCCTCAACTGGTGGATGGTTAAACAAAGTATGGCCCACATCCATACAATGGAATATTATTTCGAGATAAAAGAAGTGAGCTAACATGTCTCCAAAAGACAGAGAGGACACTTAAATCCATCTAAATGAAGAACATCAATCTAAAAAAGCAACATATGAATGATTCCAAGTATAAAATGTTCTGAAAAAGACTATACAGATTTGTAAATAATTTGTATTTACCAGGGATACACTGAAAGGGAAATGAGATTTTAGAACAGTAGAACTTTTCTGTAGGATACTGTCATTGGGATACTTGTCATTATATATTTGTAAAAGCTCATAAATGTACAATAAAAAGTGTAGCTCTTAATGTAAGTTACGGATTTCACTTAATAACATCACAATGTTAGCTCATCACTTATAACACCTGTACCACACTAATGCAAGTTGTTTATAATAGAGAAAACAGTGTAGTGGGGGAAAGGGAAACTAGGGCAAGAAGAAGTATATGGTAACTCCTTGGACTTTCTGCTATATTTTTCTGTAAGTCTAAAACTACTATTAAAATGTCTATTCATTTTGAAAGTTGTTGTCTATTAAGAAAATCAATAAGTAAAGAGTAATCACATGGAAATAGGAACAAACCAAAAAAGTCTAAGTACCAATGGTGATATTATTAGTCTTCCAACAAAAGTCATGAAAGGAAATTAGAGAAAAGATATATCTAATTTTGGGGGATAGTAGAGGATAGGAAAGGCAGCAGAACACAACAGACACTAGTATGGCAATATGTAAATCAATGGATGTGTAACTGATGTAATTCTGCAATCTGTATATGGGGTAAAAATGGGAGTTCATAACCCACTTGAATCAAAGTGTGAAATATGATATATCAAGAAATTTGTAATGTTTTGAACAACAAACAATAAAAAATTTAAAAAAAAGATATATCTAATTTTAAAATATGGTAAGTGGAATGTAATGTAAGTAGAAAAACAAAGAACATTAGTATATTTAATGGATGGTATACAAATGAGTTTATCAAAGTAGAAATTTTTATCCTCATTTTTCCAGTCACACTGTATTACAAAGGTATTTTTTATTTGTTTTTTTGTTTGTTGAGAGAGAGAGAGAGAGAGAGAGAATTTTTTAAGTTTTTTTTTTTTTTTTTTTTTTTTTTT
>NW_026011312.1:0-2913 GCF_001458135.2 Marmota marmota marmota
TTTTTTTAACTATTATGGGAATACATTCATTTCTTTATTGGTTAATGAGTTTAAACAGTACTTTTTATTAGAGCCAAAATAATCAAGATTTATATAAGTGGTTGAATAGGGAAGTTTGTGGAGTTCATAGAACATATAAGGACATAGAATTAAGGAAGATTATTGTATGGTTAAAAGAATGGACTTTAAAGCCCAATTACCTGTGTTCTAATTCCAGATCCACACTTACTGGGTCTCTTAATATGAACAAGTAATTTAACTTTAGTGTCTTCATTTTTGAAATGGAGTTAATAATATCTCCTGCTTCACAGGGTCATTAGAATAATTAAATGAATTATATGTAAAATACTTTGAACAATACCAAGCACAAAAGCAGTGTTATATAAATGTTTATTAACAATAGTGATATGTTCTCAATGTTAATTAATGTTAATAATAGCTATTATATTTACATTATCATTACTATTTTACTGGGTATGTATGATTAATATTCTGTGAAAATTATATTTGAAAGAGAGAATAATTAGGATTGTGGCCTGATCAGTAGAAGTAATATTGCAATATTTATATGATATATTTTTGGTACCCAGGATTGAACCCTGGTGTGCTTAACCACTGAGCAACAGTCCTAGCCCTTTTTATTTCTTATTTTGAGATAGGTTCTCACTAAGTTGATTAGGGCCTCACTAAGTTGAAAACGCTAACCTCAAACTTGCATTCCTACAGCATCACCCTCCTGAGCCACTGGCATTAAAGGTGTGTGCCACCATGCCCACCTGTAATGTTTATTCTATAATTTAAACTGATATTCATATATACATTCTAATTGGTATAGTAGTTATTTTACATGAAAAAATAGCAAGACTCAGGAATAAAGTCATTAAATCATTTCCGTTCAGATGACAGATCTTTCCTACTACATCAAATCAAGCAGATAATGTCTGTCTCAACACTTATAGCTAATCTTCCATTTAGACTGGATGATTTCTGTCTAGTAATAATGCAGCCATATGAGCCATATTTTTTTTAGTTCAGGTCTGTTTGATATTTTCAATCTGAATCATAATAAGCGTAGATTAATCATACTATTTTTCCTTCTCATTGGAGAAACATTGTTCAAGAGGAGAGATGGAGAACACTGCAGCCACTTTTTACTTAGGATTGACAATTTCTAAAACTATTGGAAGCTCTAAATTGTCAACAAAGATATGGATAATTTATTTAAATCAAGTCTTATTTTTGAAAATTAATTTTCATGGTTATTTATTATTAAATTACTGAATTCTGTATTCTTGCTTCCTTCCCACCACTAGACAGTACAAATGCTATGGCCATATAAAAACAAAGGTGTCAACGTTTTTTTTTTTTTTTTCTTTTTTGATACCAAGGATTCAACTCAGGGGTTCTTAACCAGTGAGCCACATCCCCAGCCATAATTTGTATTTTATTCAGAGACAGGGTCTCACTGAGTTGCTTAGTACCACACTTTTGCTGAGGCTGGCTTTGAATTCACAGTTCTCCTGCCTCAGCCACCGGAGCTGCTGGGATTACAAGCGCCAATGTGACCAGTGGTGTCACTGGTTTGATTTTGACTGAAACCTATAATTCAGTACAAATAGATCAAATCGTATATATGAAGCCCTGGACTAAGATTCAATGCATTTCTATATGGTCTATAGATTTTCACCTTCTTCCAGATAACTTTTCATTTATTACTGAGAAATAGTCATAAATACAGACTTATGACTGAAAAGAGTGACTCAATGTCAACAAATAAGTACATTCATGTCAGTGGAAAACAGCAAAGAAATTTTAAATTATCGACATTTAATTTCTCTGTATTTTTCTGAATTAGCAAAAGAGTGTTTAACCAAGAAGGCATTGGAAAAATCAAAATATATTGGTTATAAAATACCAGTAAAGCATGTACTTTACTTAGAGGAAAATAAAAGTAGAGACTCAAATATCAACTTTTAAAAAATGTTAATTTCAAGCTAACAGAAATATAGAAATAATATCAACGAACTTCCACTGTCCTTCATACATATTCACCAATTGTTAACATTTTGTCACATGTCCCTTATCATTCTTCTTTTTAGATAAAAGGAAAAATACTAGTATCTAGCATATGGTTTATACTGATGGTTTTCCAATTTCTCCAATAATGTTCATTTTAACATTAGGGCATCACACATTGCATTCTGCTGCCATGTGACATTAGTCTCCTTTAGTTGGAAAGTTATCTCAGCCAATTTTTGTCTTTTATGATATTGACAGTTTTGAAGATTATAGGCCATGATTTTATAGACTGTCCCTCAATTTTTATGTCTGATGTTTCCTCATCATTAAATCCAGGTCATGCATTTTTGGCAGAACCATCATAGAAGAGAGATGTCCTCTAAAGTATTGTATCACCAGTGACATTAAATTTGATCAATTGGTTAAGATGATGTCTGCCCATTTTCTCCACAATAAAGTGACTATTATTCCTTCTGCAATTAATGAAGAATTTGTGGAGAAATGCTTTGATATTATATAAATACAATATATTGTTATCCATGTATCAGACAGTAATTTTAGTGCCTATTGTGATGCTTAGAATAAATTATTACTGTGATTATCGTAAAATGGTGAGTTTCTATCATTTTATCAGCATTTTAAATAGAAATGGCATTAAAACATGCATGAATATAGGATATTCCTTCAAATTTGTACTAGATGATCATCAACAAATTAGAAAGGAAGATGTTCAGAAAAAAAGGGAGACACAGCCATGTGTGGTGGTACATGCATGTAATCCTAAATACTCAGGAGTCTGAGGTAGGAGGATTACAAATTCAAGGCCAGCCTGGGCAAAGTAGCAAGATCCTGTCTCAAAAAAAAAAAAAAAAAAAAAAAAAAAAAAAAAAAAAA
>NW_026011313.1:0-2913 GCF_001458135.2 Marmota marmota marmota
TTGAATATGTTGGAAGTTTAATAAAGGTTTATTAATTATAGAACAGGCTGATCTATAGAGATGTAAAATACCACTAAGTCCTATGTTTTCAAAACAAAAAGAAATGTGAACTATATAGGCATGCAGAAGATTTTTTTCTTTTTTCTTTGTTTATTTCATTTCATTTTTAATAGAAAGCACATAGAGGAAAAGGGAGACCAAGGTGGGAAATATAATTACTGTCAGGACTATGAAACATCAAAAAATAGAATCTAGATTTCAGAAAAGAAAGATTTGACATATTTTATTTGGAGACATGGATGCCATGAGTGCCCATGATAAGAATGTTGTAAGCTTCTAAAAGAAAATTGATATGGTGAAAGAAGCTTATGTAACCCAGATCCTTATTTAAGCCATTTTCTGCCCCCAAAATAAGTCATGCTAGGTAAACCACTGCTTGACTCTACTGCTGAATACTGAATAAAGAAAAGATTGCCAATGAGAGGTTTGCTTCTTATCTTCCACCTTTGTCATGTTTGTGTCACTTATGATAATGTTAATCAATACAAAATTATACAAACAGTGATGACATTTCAGCCCTTTTGAAATTTGTCAATGAATTCCTGACCATTTTGATGGAGGCTCACAGCAGGCCTAGCAGGTGCCCTGGAGAAGACTTGGACCTGGCTGGCAGCATTAGAACCTTATTTTCCTCCTTCTGAAATTAATCAATATCTTGAGATGACTTTCTGGTTGGAGGCAGAAAACAGCAATCATTTCAGAATAGTCGAGTCAGCTCAGAAATGTGTAAAACCCAGCTGGGCACTCTGGCTCAGTAGTTGACTGGTCAGAAATATCTGCAGTGGCCTCATGATGGCAGCCTTGCTCAAAGAAAGATCAACTGTGGTGCTTGCCCTGTTTCCAGGTAAGTCACATGGATCCCAGGCATTGGGCACTCACCTGCCTTCCTACAAAACCTGCAAAGCCACTGCCCAGGTATTCATTCTTAATAGTAGCTAAAAACTCTGTGATTTTCAAGGCAAATAAATAAATAAATAACAATATCATGACTACTCACCCCAGCCTGCTTGTTCTAAATGGGGCTGGGATCCTGGCTCAGTGGTAGAGCACTTACCTAGCATGTGTGAGGTCCTCGTTTCCATCCTCAGCATCACATTATATAAATAAGTAAATGTATTGTTTTCATCCACAACTAAAAATTATTTTTAAAAAAGAGGTTAAGTGTTCTGTCTTGCTCCCCAAGTTTCAGTGGTGCAAAAAGTCACATAATCCAGAGAAGACTTATCATTAAGAGAGACTCAAGGAAGAAGTGGGCAGGGGGCCCTGGCAGGAAGAAATCCACAGCTGAGGAGGGTCTGACTCCTGGCACTCAGGACTTTCTAGAGGGAAGAAAAGGAACCCAGTGCCTCCCTGGGAACAGCGCCTTGGTTGTGGCTGGGTCCCCTGTCAGCCAGACTGGACTGTTTCTGGAGGGTTTCCCGAAGTCACCAGTCCCAGTGAAGGCAGTGTCCCCCTCTTGGTCTTTCTTTTTCTTCTTCTAGCTCACTAGTGTCTAGGGTCGGACACCAGGAGTGCCAGTTGCCTCGGGAGTCAGAGCTCTCCCACGCCAGGGGGCGGGAGGACAGGCCCCAGGACAGCAGAGCCTGGCAGCAAGGGAGGCTGGAGCTCCCAGGCCACATCTGCAGCGAGGGTGGGAGGCTTGTAGGGATTGCAGGCTGTGCTCTGGACTCCATATGCCGGGCCTCGTCTCCCAGATCGCTGGGCTCCGGAGGTTCCAGGGCTTCGTGGTGTCTCTGGTACTCTGTTCTAGGGCTCTTAGCTTTCGCTCTCCATCACAGTGAAGGGAACAGCATTGGAGCAGGCATTCCTGGGGGCTGTGGATGCCTCCTGCTGTGTGCCCTGGAGGCCGGGCTGCCTGGCTTCTGAAAAGGACCAGAGCACAGCATCTGCTCCACGACCCTGAAAGGGCCTCATTGGGGAAACCGACTCCAGTATGGTGCTCCTGGGCGCCTGAAGAGATCTCAGGGGACATGTAAGTTGCGGGCTGCCCGCAGAATGTGGGTTTGGGCGGAGTCTGCGGCCTGTAGGCCAGGTGACAGCAAAGAAGACAACCAGTTTATTCTCTGAGCTGGCCAGCCAGGCACTGTCAGGTAGGGCCACTTGGGGCCACCTGTGGGAGATCAAAAGGATGAAAACAACACCTCCAGTCCCAGGATGGCAGAGCCTAACAGAGGGGCATTTTCTAAAAGATATGAAGAGATGGAAAATGGTCAAAACTAGTATATTTTAAAGTTGAAATGAAAGCTTACAAAATTTTGAGACCATACTGTTGTGTACCTAGTGCCTAAAGAAATATTAGGTCATTGACTCCCTTCTACCATTTTAGTTTTTGTTTTTATTTTATTTTAGCAAAGAATCGGTTTTGCAAGAATTTTCCTCAGTAGCTGAGCATTACCCACAGCAGGGAAGACAAACTTACAATTCTCATGTTGCTTTTGACTTCAAGTCTGTGCTCTAGCACTTCTAAATGTAGAGGAAAATAATTTATTGCTGTATTTTCCATGGATGATTCCTTCCCTTATCCTCAAGGACCCGGTGATATTTGTTTATTGGCTTCATAAGCATCTATCTAAATGTAGTTTTTGTATGAAATACTCCCAGTTGCCACAGGGTGCAATTTGGGGATTAGAAAATGCTGTCAAGAGAAAGCTGCTAGTGGCTTCATTTTCCAATAATGTAAGTCATTTTCTTTCTGAGATCTCAGGGAGTTGATAATTTACACCATCAGAACTTTGTGGGGAAAATTTTCTGTAATACATCTGTCATTAAAAAGGCTTTTGGGTTTCCTTCCTAAGAGCAGTGCATAAATTTAAGACAAGCAATGTTAAAGGATAAGAAGTTTTTCAGCATTCA
>NW_026011314.1:0-2913 GCF_001458135.2 Marmota marmota marmota
GTGGCATTTTGCATCCTCCTCCCTTCTGCTTGTGATGGTCTAAAATTTGGGGGCCAACAGAGGTGAGACAAAAAACCTCACCCTGGGGCTGGGAATGTGGCTCAAGCGGTAGCATGCTCGACTGGCATGCGTGCAGCCCGGGTTCGATCCTCAGCATCACATACAAAACAAAAGATGTTGTGTCTGCCGATAACTAAAAAGTAAATAAATATTAAAATTCTCTCTCTCTCTCTCTCTCTCTCTCTCTCTCTCCCTCTCTCACTCTCTTTAAAAAAAAAGAACCTCACCCCCCCACTGGCACCAAGGCCAAATTTGGGGGCCAACAGAGGTGAGGCAAAGAACCTCACCCCCCGACTGGTGCAAAGGCCAAATTTGGGGGCCAACAGTGGTGAGGCAAAGAACCTCACCTGCCCACTGGTGCAAAGGCCTATCCACAAGTATGGCATTATGCTGGACTGGTAGTCAATGACAGGTAAGATCCAATTGCAATGGTACCAACCTAAGACAGGAGGTTGATGCCTTGAGGTCAGCTCATCTGATGACAGGTAAGGACCATATGTAGTATTGGACAACCTAAGACAGGCATGGTCTCTAAGCTACATTGCTTGTTGTTTAATTAAACAGAAGGGGGGAGATGTTGAGAGCCACAGCCAAGTTGGAATGGCCCCTGGCATTTTGCCAGAAGTAATGGTTGAGAGGCGAGCCATTAAGATGATGCTGGATTGATTCAATTGTACATAGACCCCTGCTGTCCACCTCGGGTGCCTGCTACTTTGGAGTTCCCGTTGAGTTCTCACAGGGTTCCTAGAGTGAGTGCACGCAAAGCCTGGTGGTGTTCCGGGAGAGTTCTGGGGGAGTTCTGGTTGGTGTGGTGTGCCGGAGAGGAGCTGCATGGGTGGCGTTCAGGAGAGTTCCCAGGCAGTGTGCGTGGAGTGCTGTTGGAGTTCAGGCAATAAAGTTTCCTGTTTGAAGATACAAGTGCTTTGTTGTGGCTCAGTGATTTGTGCCCAGCCAGACTGCGGCAAGAAAGCAATACCTGAACCCAGGTAGAAACACCAAGAGCTCAGGAGGTCAAGCAGAACTTCAGCTGTAAGTGGAATGGCTTATCATAGCAGGAAGTTATTTTCATAGAGTTTTTCAAGAAAATGGTTGATATTGATACGACCAGTTATTGGTGATGTGTTCTGCTTTCTCACATGTTGAAGTTTAAACATTAGAGAAGCACACTGAGGCATGCATATAAAGCAGGGTTTATTTAAAAAGGGATATCCTCATATCCTGGTATCCCAAGAAGAGAGGTGTTCTGTCCTTTTTATATATTCTAGGCTTCCTTTTTCTCCTGCCCTCTTTCCCTCATCTCTCTCCTTTCTTCATACGTGACTAGGCCTAGGAATGCTCAGTGGGATGGCCAAAATGTGGGAAACAGTTGGGTTGAAAGGAGAAGGGCCAGATGGAGCAGCTCAGGACACATTAATTAACAACCTTATAGCTCCATGAAAGGAGGGGCAATTCCTGGGACAAGTTACCTTAGCAACAGGTTGAAGCAGGGACAGGTTCTTGAAAAAGTTGGATGAAGGACTCTGAAGGATTGAACATTTCAATCCCTCAGGGGACAGTCTCCAACTTACATAACTCGCTCAAAATTGGCCTCCTTGATCCGATCTGACTCAATTTATCTGTCTGTACTGACTGACTGTCTAATTCTGGTTTCAATACAAAAAAATCCACTGAACCCGTTAGTGGAAAGGGTACTCAAGGTTCTTGCTCAACAACTTCAGAAAAAGTATGAAATACATAATTCTGTTCCCACCTTTTGGGACTTGTGTGCAAAATTTTTGTACTGCTGTTTTTGCAAAAATGGCCAAGAACACCTCAGATGGCCAGAAACCACTAGCATAACTGATAGGTTTGATCTGAATCACCTCAGATTTGGATGTATTTTTGTCTTTGCTCTGGGAAAATAATTGTAAGCACAAATGATGAATGCAGATCTACAGGGAAACCATTTATTTATTTGCAGACTTGGGCACCATAAAGGCTCATTTTCTGGATGAAAAAATGGCCATCGATCAAGAGAGGATTTTTGGTTTATAATATACAATTAAGATGGAGTAATCATTGGAAACTCTGGTCATGCCCCTCAAGACAGTCAGGGGCTAATTTTGTAGGTTAAAACTTTAACTCATGAAAGCAGTTTTTAAAAGGTTGAATCTCATTGTTACTTGGAGAGATGAGAGAACAGATACCAAGGAATTAGTACTTAAATTTTCCTTCTCTGGAGTTTGTTGTCTCCAGGAGTTTCAATATTTACAGGGTCCATTTAAGACTAATTTGCAATGGGGGAATGTCAAAGTTCATAGCCAAACATTCAGTATCCACTCCTTTCCTTCAGGGCCCATTGTTATTGGTAAGGAATTAACTGATTATTACTTCTTGACTTGTTTCCACTCAATCATCATGAGCTGCACATTCTCTGTTTTATGGGAGGTGCTGTTTTGTAGGAATATTATTTTCCATAACCACAAAGGAGACATGCACAGGACTCTTGTCCAAAGTCTGAGATTCTGCCCTTCCAGAAGAAAAGAGGACTTTTGAAGAAGTGATGTATTTCAGGTGTTTCCCATGGGGGGGGTTGCCTTATTTGTTAATTTGGGAGATAGCCACTCCTCTGGAAACATCCCTGAAGGCTGAATTACTTGGCTTCTATGATCAGTGTGTGCTCAAACACAGATAGCTGGGCCTAAGATGGGGAAAGCTATGTAACCCTGTTCCATGATTCCCTGCCCACAGGTTAGGGAGGTAGAGAGGGAGAAGAGAAAGAAAGAAAGAAAGAAAGAAAGAAAGAAAGAAAGAAAGAAAGAAAGAAAGAAAGAAAGAAAGAAAGAAAGAAAGAGAGAGAGAGGGAGAGAGAGA
>NW_026011315.1:0-2913 GCF_001458135.2 Marmota marmota marmota
TACTAACCATAACACTAACCCTAACCTAACCCTAAACATAACACTAACCCTAATATTATCCCTAATTGAAACACTAACCTGAAAACTCTCCCTAACTATAACACTATTCCTAATACTAACCCTAAACATCAACCTAACACTAACACTAATTCTAACCCTAAATTTAACCCTAACCCTAACACTAACACTAATTCTAACCCTAACCCTATTTCTAAACCTAAGCTTAAACTTAACCCTAAACCTAACACTAACCCTAACCCTAAACCTAACACTAACACTAAACCTAAACCTAACCCTAACACTAACCTCAAACCTAACCTTAAACCTAAGTATAAAACTAAACCTAAAACTAACTCTAACCCTAATACTAACCGTAAGCTAACCCTATATCTAACCCTAACACAAAACCTAACCCTAACCCTAACCCTAATACAAACCCTAACCCCAACCCTAACACTAATCCCAACCCTAACCCGAATGCTAATCCTAACAATAACCCAATCCTAACCCTAACCCTAACCCTTACATTTAAACTAAACCTAACCCTAAACCTAAACATAACACTAACCCTAAACTTAACCCTAAACCTAACACTAACCCTAACTTTTACCATAACCCTCTCATTATCTCTAAACCTATACCTAACTGTAACACTATTCCTAACCCTAACCCTAACTCTAACCTTAACAGTATGCCTAACTCTAAACCTAACATGAAACTAAACCCTAACCCTAACCCTAAGCCTAACACTCACCAAAACTCTAAACGTAACAGTAACACTAACTCTAGTCATAACCCTTACCCTACCCAAAACCTTACCTTATCCCTAAACCTAACCCTAACATTAACCCTAACACTAACCTTAACCTTTACCTAACCCTATCCACAACACAAAACCTAATCCTAACCATAACCCTAATCCTAAACTTACGCTAACCCTAACACTAAACAAACACTAATCCTAATCCTAACCCTAAACTTAACCCAAACACTAACTCTGTACCTAAAACTATCTGTAACCCTAACTTTAATCCTAAACCTTACATTAACCCGAACCCTAAATCTAACACGAAATTTAACCCTAACCCTAACAGTAATCCTAACCCTTACCCTAACCCTAACCCTAACCTGAAAACTAACACTTACCATATCCTAACCCTAAACATAACCCTAATCCTAACCATAACACCAAACCTAATGCTAACCCTAACCCTTACCTAACCCTAACAGTAACCCTACCCTAACAATAATATCAACACTAATCCTAACCCAAACCCTAACCCTATTCCTAACCCTAACCCCTACATTAAAACTAAACCTAACTTTAAACCTGACATTAATCCTAATTCTAACCCTAACTCTAACCCTAAACCTAATTATAAAGCTAAAGCAAACACTACCGCTAACCCTAACTGTAACCCTAACAGTATCCCTAACACTAACCCTAAACCTAAACCTATCACTAACCTTAACCCTAACCCTAACACAAACCCTAAGCCTAACCCTAACTCTAACCTGAATCTAACCCTAACCCTATAACATAAACCCTAAACACAAACCTTACCCCAACCCTAACACTAACCCTAACCCATAGCCTAACCCTAATCCTAACCCTAACCCTAACCCTAACCCTTACACTCACTCAAACACTAACACTAACACTAACTCTAATTATAACTCTAAACCTAAACCTAAACCTTATCCTAATGCTGAACCTTACCCTAACACTAACCCTAACCCTAACCCTAACACTATCCTTAACAGTAACACTAACCCTAACACTATCCTTAACAGTAACACTAAACCTAATCCTAACCGCAGCCCTAATCCTAATCCTAAACCTAACACGAACTGTAACATAAACCATAAACTTAACCCTAACCCTAATCTTAACCTAACCCTAATTTTACACTAACCCTAACCCTAACACTAACCTTAATCCTAACCTTAA
Organism: Marmota marmota marmota; assembly: GCF_001458135.2. Classification (NCBI taxonomy): domain Eukaryota; kingdom Metazoa; phylum Chordata; class Mammalia; order Rodentia; family Sciuridae; genus Marmota; species Marmota marmota. The sequence goes on from NW_026011315.1 coordinate 1,952, forward strand.
TCCAAACACTAACACTAACCCTAACACTACCCCAAACCCTAACCCTAACCATAACATTAACACGAACTCTAACCTGAACCCTAAAACTAACCCTAACCCTAACCTAACCCTAAACTTAAGCCTAAACCTAACCCTAAACCTAACACTAACACTAACCCTATCCCTAAACCTAACCCTAACCCTAATCCTAACCCTATCAGTAACCCTAATCCTAACTGTAACCATAACCCTAAGTCTAAACCTAACTGTAAACGTAAACCTAACACTAACAATAACCCTACCCTAATATGAACCCAAACCTAACCCTAACCCTAACCTAAGCCTAACCCTAACCCTAACACGAACCCTAACCCTAACCCCAATCCTAGCCCTAATCTTAACCTAACCATAACCCTAACCCTAACCTACCTAACACTAAGCATAACACTAACCCTAACCATAACAGTAACACTAACACTAATCCTAAATCTAAACCTAAAACAAACACTAATCCTAATCCCTACCCTAACCCTAAACTTAACACTAACCCTAACCCTAACCCTTACACTAACACTAACCGTAACCCTATCTCGAGCCCTAACCCTAACCCTAATCCTAACACTAACCCTAACCTTAACCCTGTTCCTAATCCTAATCGTGACCTTAACACAAACCCTAACCCAAACCATAATCCTAACCCTAACCTAACCCTAACCCTTACCTAATCCTAACACTAACTTTAACACTAACCCAAACACTAAACCTAAACCTAACCCTAATGGTAACCCTAAAAATAATCTTAACCCTGTCACTAACTGTAACCCTCAACCTAACACTAACCCTAATTTTAACACTAACCCTAACACTAAAACTAACCCTAACCCTAACCCTAACACTAACACTAACCCTACCCTTACCCCAAACACTAAATCTAACCCTAACCCTAACCCTAACTCTAACCATAATCCAACCGTATGCCTAAT
>NW_026011316.1:0-2913 GCF_001458135.2 Marmota marmota marmota
ACCATGCTTAATGTGAAGGGAGCTTGGGGACCATAGGTTGTTACAGCCTCCTTTAACTGCTTCACTGTTTTAAAATCTAAAGCACAGTGAATTCGCTGCCCTCCTGCCTGTTCAAGTACAGGGCATGCTAATCTTTGAGGTCCTGTCTCAGGATCCCATTTATCAACTACGGGGTTTGAGGGCCACTCAGCTGTCTCCATCGGTGGGGCTGTTGGTTGAATTACACCCTCTTGTGATAAAACGGAGTTAGTAACAGCCTCCTGTTGTGGCCTTTTTCCTAACAACCCCTTTTCCTTTAAATTTTCTTCCTCCGTCTGACTAGCTCAAGAGAACTTCTCTTTTGCTTGATCTAAAATGTCTTTCTCCATGGTCTGAACCTCTAACAATTTACTTAACATCTTTTCGGTTTGTTTTTTACTAATTTCTAATCTACTATAAAGATAACGCAACCCAATAAGATAGAAGCCCAGTGGGAGTGGATTTGGGCAGAGAACGTGGATTTCCCCAGAACGTGATTGTAGACGGCTGGTGTGAGTTTGGGAATAAAGAGTTGCTGTTTGAATCTACAAGCTGTGTGGTGGCTCGTGATTGTGTGCCCAGCCAGACTGCGGCATTTGTGCCCAGCCAGACTGCGGCATTTTTGGAGTATCTTAGTTAACACTTCTGCCTCCTTAGATATCAGGATATTGCTATTTTTCTAAAGAAAATCTTGTCCTTTCCCACGTCTCTCAAGCATTGCGCCTCAGACTGCACACGGTCTTCAATCAGTCTTTTACTAAGTGTAATTTCTAATGGAGTATGTGTAGGAAAGGTGCAAGAGCCCAGGTGGAGCTGGCCCCACTGGCCCTGGAACCTCCCTTGGTCTGTGCACATTGTAGGCTTTCTGTAGCACCAGCAGAATTAGTGCATCATTAGTACTTCTCAGAACAGCTCCAGGAACTGTGTTTTTGCCAGTTACAGAGCACAGGGAACTCAATAAATATTTCTCTGTCTAATGATAGCATGCCATTCTCAAACTTGTTCACAATGCAATTAGTTAGACACTGATTATTGGTACCCGAATTAGGACTCAGTTCATTGAAATTCTCTAAATGATCATGTCCCAGTTTAACAGAAGATTTAACAGTGTGTTTTTTTTTCATGCATTTTTCTTTCTTATCTTGAATTACGGTCATATCAGTGAGTGCATAAAAGAGGGGTGCCCAACTTGGACCAGAATCAAAGCTGCTGGAATACCAGGACAGGGTAATTGGATAAGGTGGAAGCAAAGAGAGCTCTGATTTAAACTGAGCTCTGCTGAGTTTGAGCTGTGTAAACTTGGGCAAGCAGTTTTACGACTCTGAGCCTGTTTTCTTGTCCATTAAAGAAAGATATTTCCATTTACCTCTCAGAGCTATTATGAGTTAAGTGTAGCCACTATCAATAGCATTAGTGGTCCAGGTTTGCCAACAACTGTCATGATCTAAGTATATTCCGTTGCCGTGACACTTTACTGAACCACAGAACTCTAATGCTCTGAAACTGTAAAAGAACTATTTTATAATTTCCAGTGGCCTCCTTGAAACCAAGTTCTCAGTCCACAACACTGTGAATCATTTTATTCCCTCCTTGAGGATGTCATAGATAGGACTATCAATGCTAGGGACTGTCAAAACACCATATAAATTTTCCTTGGAACTGTTTTTTTTTTTTTTAGTCCTGTCATTGTTATCTTTGTGATTATTGCTCAGTCACTCATGTTCTGCTCTGAACAATACTCTCTGATAGATGAACAAATAAGAACAAGTTTGTTTTACTATAGAAGATAGGACTACTGCCCTCAAGATTTGTCCCTATCAGAAATCCTTTCTGTCCTTCAACCACATAAAACATCTTTGCTGGGATGTTGGTCTGAACTGGTATGTGATGAAGGCTTCAGGGGAGTAGCTGACACACACACCTCCTCCTGGATGATCATTCCATTTCATTGATAGCCTTGATAACACTGATTAATCTAATGGATCTAAGTTCTATACCTAGCTTTAAAGAATCCGTTCAAAAATGTTTAAAACTAAAATAGCTTTGTGAGCATTACAAATAAAGACATGGAGAAGGCACTTAATGGGAGATATATCCTTGATGGCTCCAGTGTCTGACAGATGCCTAGAGAACATATTTTGGGAGGATTTTGTGATATATTTGTAATCATTAGTTTTTGCTGCTTAAAGAAATCCCTGATTTCAGCAACTTTAAAGGACAAAAGTTCCTTCCTTATGCATCTGTGGGTTGTCTGTACTATTTATCTGGTCTGGTCTGGTTTGGATGAGGTAGATGGTCTCCAAAGGCCTCATCCACAATGATAGGGCCCCAGCTAGACAGCTGAGATGCTCAGATGGATGGCTGGAGTCTCTCCCGACCTGATCCCTCAGCCTCCAGAAGGCTTCTGTGCTTTTCATATGGTGGTGGCAAGTCATCATATAGGCATTTTGTAATCTCCATTTATATCATATTTCCTGTTATCCCATTGGCCAAAGCATGTCATCGTGGTCCAGTCTGGGATCAGCATGCAGGAAGACTAACCAAAGAAGTGGACATGAGAGAGGAATTAAGGGCATCATTTTCCATATAATCTATACAGTATTAGCATGTAATCACTTAGATTCAAGAAACCAAAGCAAGAAATAAACTTCACCCAAAGATTCTAAAACAAGCCTCACAGTGAGTTTAATGTTAAACTCTTAATGTTTAGAGATAAGTCCCCAAATTATCTCTCTACATTGCTGCAATGGAAAGGAAAGGCTACATGAGATTTCTGGAGAGTTGAGGCCCCTTTGCTTTTGTGAAATCTGGAAAAACACTGCTTGGCATCATTGAATTATGTCACATGCTGATACCCACTTCACAAGTGTCATGAATTTTATATATATATATATA
>NW_026011317.1:0-2912 GCF_001458135.2 Marmota marmota marmota
GGGGACATGAAAGGTGGCAGGAGGAGCAAGTCATGGTGGCACACACCTGTAATCCCAGCAACTTGGGAGGCTAAGGCAGGAGGATTGTGAGTTCAAAGCCAGCCTCAGCAACAGCCAGGCACTAAGCAACTCAGTGAGACCCTGTCTTTAAATAAAATACAAAAAAGGGCTGGGGGTGTGTGGCTCAGTGGTAGTGGTTAAGTGTCCCTGAGTTCAATCCCTGGTACGCCCCCCTCCAAAGGAAAAAAAAATGTGGCATGAGGGTGGGAAGCTTGAGAAGCAGCCGAGGTGGAGAATAAAGAATATCATCTTGCAAGACTGCCAAGGAAAAGCAGATACCGTACCTGAAACAGCTTCTTTGCATTTTAAAGTGAAGAATAATAAAGACATCTCAAAACAAATCTAAGGCTGATGGAATCTATTGTTAGCAAGCCTGCCTTGGAAGAAATGCAAAAGGAGACCTTCCTCCTGGCTGAAGTGGCATCAGGTGGTAGCTGAGTGCACGGGAATGCGCGGGAAGTGCTGGAGGCGGCGATGTGAAGGTGAAGGGGAGTGTAAGCCAGGTGCGGTGGTGCACACCTCGGATCCCAGCCACTAGGGAGGCTGAGGCAGGGCGGGGATGGCAAGTTGGAGGCCAGCCTCAACAGTTTACCTGGGCCCTGAGCGATTTAGCAAGACCCTGTCTCAAAATAAAACATGAAAAAGGCTGAGGATGAGGCTCAGTGGTTAAACGCCCCTGGGTTCAATCCCCAGTACAAACAAACAAAAAGTAGTGCCTTTCTTAAACCTAACTGCTGTTAGCTATCAGGAAACACCAGTTAAGCCAAAGAATCCAAGTGTTCCGTAACAGAAGAATCTTACAGGGTCAGATTTTCCTCTATGATATTATTGGAAATGATGTTGCTTTGATTCTACTAGAGGAACACACAAATGATAATGATGGTTGCACTAGAGGTTTTTTTTAACCTGGGTCAAAATTCCAATTTGAAATTCACTTATTTTAAATTCAGCTCAGATCATTGAAACTGCATGTATGTGCCTATCTACACTCTCTGTAAAAAGCTATTTCATACGTAGATGATAAAGACCAAACCAATGGCTGCACTGTGGGACTGCTTTTTTTTTTTTTCTCCTGGTGCTGGGGATTGAACCCAGGGCCTTGTGCATGCCAGGCAAGCACTCTACCAACTGAGCTCTATCCCCAGCCGCGACTGCTGTGTATTTGTTCTTGTTTTGCTTCTATTCATGTTGTAGAAAATGAAATTAGCATGACGCTCCAATTCTGCTATCCTTTGATACTTATAAAAATGTATTAAGTTTTACTACATTGTGCTTTTCAAAGCCATAATTCTTAAATTTGTTTTTGCATATTGTTTGCTAATACTTTATTTTAATAAACCTCAAAATCTGCTTAAAAAAAAAAAAAAACTAAATCCAGCTCTTCTCAGTGCTGATTCTCCAAGATGAAAGATCTGTGAAGCAGTACTTCTGCAGCACTGTGCTGTTGTGCTGTACCTAACGCTGTGCGTGATGTCACACAGAGCAGGCAGGAAGGGAGGGAGCTGTGTCATAACAGTTGCTATATTTCAGTGGGAATTAGCATTAACCTGATGTGAAGTGTATTGCAGTCCCTAAAGCAACCACTATGAAATTAATGAGGCCTATGCCTGGAATTCCAGTTACTGCAGAGGCTGAGACAGGAGGATTACAAGTTTGAGACCACTCCTGGCAATTTAGTGAGAACCTGTCTCAAAAGTTTTAGGAAAGATCTAGAGATACAGTTTAGTGCTTGTCTAGCATGTCCAAGACCCTTGGTGTAATCCCCATTACAGCAAAAATAAACATCAGACTTTACAATTCTGAAACTGACAAGCTTCCTCCAGCCAAGACTTATTACATACATGGCTATGGGTGCAGGGCTGTGACCTGACCCACCAGTCTATTCAGATCTCACCAACTTCCACATGACCATTTGTCTGTGTGTTTGATGATACTTAAAAACATGGATTAGCTATTTGGGTTGCACTTGAACTCTGGGAACACAAAAATTAACTTCAGAGCAATTCTAGACATCTGGTCGTTTGATGTTGCAGGAACACATTCTCTAGTCACTGATACTACCTGCATGTCAGGTGATGCCTGACTTGTGTGCAAGCAACTTGCCTCTGTACCCTTGTACCTCATGTTCCAACCCGGACTGTCTCAGGCAAGGGTACAAGTGGCCCGGGAGTCCTCTGCCCAGGTCCCTCCCCTTTGCAGCAACTCCTTTGCCTCTTTTGCAGCTAGTGCATATTCACCTCCTTGTGGTTGCATTTGGATAGGGGCAGGAGGGGGGCGGGGATCCTGGGGATTGAACCCAGGGGCACTTTACTAGTAAGTGACATCCCCTACCCTTTTTATTTTGAGACAGGGTCTTGCTAAGTTATGAGGATTTCATTAGTTTCTATGAGGCTGGCCTCAAACTTGAAATCCTCCTGCCTCAGCCTCCTGAGTAGCTGGTGTGACAGCTGTGTACCCCGTGCCTGGCTGGTTGTTGGATTTATGTTGGGTGTGCTGGGTGAGACGCTTGTTGTTGTAATAGAGCTGTAGGAAGACACTAGCACCAGGGTTTTTGATTTCTGACAAGTATTTGTCTTGTTTTGCAAGTACTTCGTTTTGTCCTGGTGTGTTCCCTCAGAAGTGGCACTTGGGAACGTGTGCACTTACGTCTTAACTCTTTGGCCCTCTGCGCAGTGACAGTGCGCAGAGCCGGGTTCTCGGTTCAGCTGGACTAAAGGCCTGGCGCCTCCTTCCGCAGGGACCGCCTGGAGCAGCTAGAGAGGAAGAGGGAGCGGGAGCGCAAGCTGAGGGAGCAGCAGAAGGAGCAGCGGGAGCAGAAGGAGCGGGAGCGCAGGGCGGAGGAGCGGCGCAAG
>NW_026011318.1:0-2912 GCF_001458135.2 Marmota marmota marmota
GAAGGCAACTTTGCAAGATCCTGTCTCAAAAAATAAAATAAAATGGATATGTATCTCAGTGATAGAATAACCCTGGGTTCAATGTCCAGTGCTACACACAACACACACAAAAAAAAAAAAGGATGTGACAGAGATAAGAGGCCAGAAGACAAAAAGTCATTCTCATACCTAAAGTAAATGTAAACATCCCATAACGATCGAGAAAAGGAAAGACACAGTTCCTGAGCACCTTGTAAACACCTAGGGCTGATGCTAGATGGCTTACATTCAATACCTGGAAGCCTAGAGTCAGAGAGGTAAAGCAACTCACTCCAAGTCACACAGCTAGTTAAGGGCAGAGTTAGGCTTAGATGCAGACTTGTGACTCAACTCAGTGCTTTCACCAGCTATAACTCTCCTTCTCACAAACCCAAATGACAGCAGCTCATAGGCATCCAGGGGACAGGAACAAACGAAGCAGGTTATCAATCCAAAACCATTTCCCTAAGTATCTGTTAAGTGTTGGGCACTAGACAGGGCTCCTTTAGTGACACAATATTCTTGTCCTCCTAGAAGTACAAGGTCAGTGGCTCACCACTTTCCTGAAGCAGAAACAGACAGACCAGGAGGGAGGAGAGGTGTCCTGGCCAGCTCAACAGTACAGAAGCCTCAGGGAATAGAGCCTTTCCTAGGACCAAGCCATGGTCCCTTCCTTTCTAATCCATTCTCTGGTCATCGTCAATGCCTCTCACCCTCAGAACAAGAGGAAAGGACAGGACCAAAGGGGACCATCCAAGGGTGTGTGGAGCCCACAGATGCTCCCTGAGTGAACATAAGAGGAGAAAAGACACAAGCTGAGTTCTCTGACTTAGAGTCACACAATCACCATACACTGTGGCTCAGGAAGAGGGAACCCAGCGGGGGACGAGATGAAGAAGAAGGAGTCTGCGAAGCTTCAGCGTCTGAGGAACCTGAAGCCTCAAAAATACTGTGTGAGTTCTGAAAATAGGCACCACCTCTCTCCAATTCAGAGCTCTCTGGTATGCCCTGAGCTACTCCCTGGATGACTCACAGTGATGCCACCACCCACAGGGACAAAGGAGAAGCCTCTGCATCAGTGGCTCCACGTGTCAGCCCCTGAGCTAGGTGCTAGGGTTCCAGAGTCTTAAAAAGAAAAGTTAAAGGCAAGTTTTTCCTAAGAGGGAAACAGATAAGCAATAACACACAATAAAGTATTCTGACATTATGACCAAGCTGTACACGGGGTCCAGAACAGGTACAGATATGAGAGGGACAGTAAAGCCTTTGCTGGTGAGAGGTGTGCTGAAGGACAAGAAGACACTGAAGGACAGAAAGCAGGTAGGGATTGGGGGAGCATTCTAGAAGCCAGATGAAGAAGGTCGGGTGTGGGGTAGCAGGCCTTCGTGCTGGGATTTGAAGGACAAGGAGAACACGCAATGAAAGGCTGAAGAATGGGGAGGGCCACGTCACAGTGGGCCATGTCTGCCTGGCTGAGTTTGGGCTGCATTAAGAGGGAATAAGGAACTCTCAGGAACAGAAATGTAATGTGATCAGACCTGCATTTTAGTAAAAGTGCTTTGCAGTCGAGCACGGTAGCCCGCGCCTATAATCCCCAGCAGCTCAGGAGGCTGAGACAATAGGATCGTGAATTCAAAGCCAGCCTCAGCAACTCAGCAAAGTGAGACCCTGTCTCTAAAAAAAAAAAAAAATTCCAAGAAAGGGTTGAGGATATGGCTCAGTGGTTAAGTGCTCCTGGGTTCAAACCCAGGTACCACACACACACACACACACACACACACAAATGCTTTATAGAAATGGAGAGGAAATGGAAAGGAAATGGAGACACAGTCAAGTACAGTGATACACACCTTTAATCCCAGCTACTCAGAGGCTAGGGCAGGAGGATTACAAATTCAAGGCCAGTCTCAGATATTTAGCAAGACCCTGTCTCAAAATAAAAACAAAGAAGAAAGGCAGACTAGGGAAGCAGCTCAATGGTAGAGCACCCCAGATTCAACCTTCAGTACTGCAAAAATAAATAAATAGATATAGATAGATAGATAGATAGATAGATAGATAGATGAACAATGACAACAACAGACAAAGGCACGAAGACACTGAATTCTAGTTCTGGTGATATGGTGAACTATATAACATAAGAGTTTGCAGTTTGCCAACAAAACAAAAACACTAGACAAATATAACATTTGTTTTGTTTTGTTACTGGGAATCAAATCCAGGAGCACTGGATTGACAAGTGTCACAGCCCTCAGTGGGCTGTGTGTGAACTCTGTTGCACAGAGTAGCCTAATGAGGGGATAAGTCTGGCACTGGGAACTTCCCGAGGCACCCCCCACAGGGATTGATCGCCTGATACAGGTGAACTTCCCCCTCAAGCTCTGCCAGAAATCCCACACAGCACCTGAGATGGGTGTGACCTGCCAGGATGTCAATCCACCTGCTGACTGTAAGAACCACAAAACAAGGCTGGAGATGTGGCTCAAGCCATAGCGCGCTCACCCGGCATGCGTGCGGCCCAGGTTCAATCCTCAGCACCACATACAAACAAAGATATTGTGTCGGCTGAAAACTAAAAAATAAATATTATTTTTTTAAAAAAAAGAACGACAAAGCAAGACTTAGCCCTTGAAACCTTATCCCTGCCTTTGATGTCCCCCAACCCCATATAAATAAAGCAAGAGCGGCCTCCTTTTGCCAGAGTATAGAAGCTTGACCCTCTACTTGCCCATCCTGCCCCTACTTTCTGAAAAAATTTTCTGTGTCCTGCGGTTTTTTTGTCATTCTATTTTCTATTTCTCAGCCAGCCCAGACCACCTAGGGGACCCCATTTCCATCATCTGCACAGGACGTAGACGAGAGGCAAGGCTGGTTTTGAACTTGCAATCTTCCTG
>NW_026011319.1:0-2912 GCF_001458135.2 Marmota marmota marmota
GGGATGGTGGGGATGGTGGGGATGGTGATGATGGTGGAGATGGTGGGGATGGTGGGGATGGTGATGATGGTGGAGATGGTGGGGATGGTGGAGATGGTGGAGATGGAGGAGATGGTGGGGATGGTGGGGATGGTGGGGATGGTGAGGATGGTAAAAATGGTGGTGGGGCTGCTGCTGGTGACAGTGGTGAGGCTGATAATGGTGATGAAGGCTATAATGATGAAGGTGATGGTGATGATGACTGTTATGGTTTGGATGTGAGGTGTCCCCCCAAAGCTCAGTGTGAGACAATGCAGAAAGGTTCAGAGGAGGAATGATTGGGTTCCAAGAGTCTTAACCCAATCAGTGAATTCATCCCCTGATAGGGACTTCCTGGGTGGTGACTGAAGTGGTGGGTGGGGCAGGAGGAGCGGGGAATTGGGGTGTGTGTGGCTTTGGGGTATATATTTGTATCTGGCAAGTGAAGTCTCTCTCTGCATCTGACCATCCTGTGAGCTGCTGCCCTCTGCCACCTTCTTCTGCCATGATGTTCTGCCTCCCCTGACCCTGAGGAATGGAGCTGGCCTTCTATGGATTGAGACCTCTGAAACTATGAGCCCTCAAGTAAACTTTTCCCCCTCCACAGTTGTTTTGCTCAGGTCTTCTAGTCACAGCATGGAAAAATTTGACAAAACAATGACAGTGATGGCAATGAAGTTAATGATGATGGTGGTGGTGGTGGTGACAGTGGTGCTGCTGCTGATGGTGATGGTGAAGGTGATGGTGGTGGTGATGGTGAAGGTGATGGTGGTGGTGGTGGTGATAGCAATGGTGATGGTGATGGTGATGGTGGTGGTGATGGTGATGGTGATGGTGGTGGTGATGGTGGTCATGGTGAAAGTGATAGTGAAGGTGATGGTGGTGGTGAAGGTGATGGTGAAGGTGATGGTGGTGGTGATGACAATGGTGGTGGTGATGGTGATGGTGATTCTGTGCAGGGCATTGGGCCAAGTTAGCACGCCACCCATGTTCTATCTGTTTCTTGCCACAACCCTATGAGGGAGAAAAGTTATTTCTATTGCAAGACAAAGAGGCAGAGGAAGAATGGGGTCTTTGGCCAGTACCCCATAAGTAGTGAGGGTATGGGCTCTTGGGATATGAATCTAAGGACTTCAGACAGACAGTGCCCGTCCCTCTTTTTGGCTATGTTCCTAGCCTGAAAAAAACTGTATAACAGCCATTTCCAGCAAGCCGGCAGTCCTGCACCGGCCTTTCTGGTCTTCCCGGCCAGAAGTCCATGGCAAATGCCAAGCAAAGCAGGGAGCCCTGAAGGATGGCACCCATCAAGAGGGACATGAGAAGGGCTGGGCTTGGCCAAGTCAGCATGTTATTGACAGATCACATTCAGCAAGATTTTTATGTGCATTATTTCCATTTGTCCTTAATATAATCCTGAAAGTGACCATTAATTTTATTCATTCATTTAGAAGAAAAGGCAGGCTTAGGGAATAATGGATTTGCTGAAATCTAGGCATTTGGTAAAATGGCAGAGTTGGGATTTGAACTCAGATCTGTTTCACTAAAGCTTGAACCAGATGAAGAAGGGAAAGGCATCGGGAGAAGTAGGAGGACAGAACAGATTTGGGCAGGAGCAGTTTGGATGGTGGGATCTGGAAGTCACTGGGCTGCAGAGCAGGTGGGATTTCCAGGCAGCACGGCGGGGACACCTGATTGCACCTCAGAGGTTTAGCTTGGTTTAACATTTGTTGCCAGCTGCCTGGAAAAGGGTGGGCATCGCCTTCCAGGAGTGTCCAGATGAGGGGCCCCTGGGCTGTGCGTGGTCCTCCAGAGCAGCTTGCAGAACCTCCTACTGCAGTAAATAATCAATGTGGGTTGATTTTCTAGTCCTCGAAGCTCACCACACATGGCAGGGTCTCAACCTACAAAATGCTGACATCTTGCAACCCCTCCCTCTCAGGGCAGGCCCAGGGCCTTGCAACATGGACAAGAGGACCTGCTGTCCAGGCTGCACATGGAGGGCAGCTGGCAGGGCCTCTCCTCCTCACGGCAGGGGCTCTGTGAGCTGCTTTCTTGCCTCCTCTAGCTGGGGCTTTTCCTTTGTGTCCTGTAGGGATCCAGAGTTCGTCAGGGACATAAAAGAGAAGTGCTGCTATGTGGCCTTGGACTTCAACACGGACAAGTCCAAGGATAACCTGCTGTCCTGCCAAAACAAATTCCTGCTTCCTGATGGCCAGGAGATCACCCTCAGGCAGGAGCATTTCCTCTGCCCCGAGGTGCTCTTCCAGCCCAGCCTCATAGGTGAGTCTGCAGGGAAGGCAGCAGGACAGGCCCTGGGGCCCTGGGAAAGAAGGTGCTGGGCCCAGGAGGAGGTCCTGTTTGAGGGGCAGACAGGCTCCTCTTGTATTAGCTGTCTCTCGCCAGGTGCCCGCTGTGTGCCCCTGGCCTTGAGGACACTTGGAGATGGGGGCCTTTTCTCTGCCCCCATCTCCAGTCCACGTGCCTTACAGAGGAGGAAACTCACCCCAGGAGTCTTGAATCATTTGCCAAGAGTGGTGCGTGACTCCACTGGGCTGCAGGTCTTCCCGGGTGCATTATATTTTTAAAACCCCACCTACTTACAAAATAATTTGCATACAAAAATGCAGATAATTGAGGCAGAAAGGTGAAACCCGTAGATTTGGAGGGAATCGGAAAGATCTGGCTGACCAGGAGGTTTGAGATGAGCCTCCAGCTGAGTGACCTTGGCAGGCAGGCAGCACTGGCTAGGTCAAGAGGCGGGTGACGGAGTCACAGGAAAGGGGAGACGAGTTTGCCGGGGAGTCCTGGGAAACAAGTGCTCCGTGGAATCCCCTTCTTGGAATGACTGTGACATTTGTGGGGGTTGCAGAGGTGTAAAACCTGGGCTCTTTCCC
>NW_026011320.1:0-18906 GCF_001458135.2 Marmota marmota marmota
GAGAGAGAGAGAGAGAGAGAGAGAGAGAGAGGAGCACTGAAATGCATTTATAATTACCTTGTTAACTTAAAAAAATGTAATAAGATTAGATTTCTATTTATGGCAAAATCACAGGTTTGATGTTGATTGTCCTTAACTGGATCAATTGATAATCTTTGATCCCAAATATCTAATTTAATGACCTACTTTAATCTAGATCTTTTCAATTGTATTAGCCTAAAGTAAAAATATACTTAACATAAAAGTGGAATTGATTCTTTATGTACAAAATAGAAAAGTGAGAAAAAAGTGACATTACATACAGTAGGAAATTATTTCATGTGGGAAAGCTTTTACTATTATTCATTTTTATTTGTTTGTATTTGTTTATCTGTTAACAAAGAGAATTCAGCTTGGAAAGGGTCAAAGAGCTAGACTTTTATTCTGAAGTTGTTTCAGATTACCAAGTGTCTGAAGAATGTGAAGAGTCAAAAACAAAACACAAGGTAGTATAGAAGAAAATTGAGTGTTAAATGGAGCAGAGCACATCCCTGAATGCTGATTTGGGTACATAATTTCAATTTTCTCATCATTTGCTGTTTTATAGTTTGCTTTATAGAAAATTCTGCTTGATTTTCATTCTCACAATCTTAGAATAGTGTTCAGAATTTTTTCTTTATTTCAGACATTCAGAGGAGTCCAGGTATGTGGAAGATGAACAGTAGACAAAAACATCATGTGATACTTCTTATTAACCATGGAACTTATGGAAGGACAAACTTTCCCTTTTATACAATCACAAATGCACAAAACCAATGATAAGTTTAAATGCTCAATACAAAGCATCAATTTCATGTTCATGCAATACAATTGACACTCAGAATAGATTTTAATTTACTTAATTCTATTTGGGGCATATATAATTTTGGTGCAACTCTCCTCCACAATTCATCAAAGGTAACAGGATACTCAGACTGATATTGTGGATAAATGTGTTTGTAAGAGAGAAAAAAAATCAGCAGTTATTTGAAAACTCATACAAACTTTCTAATACAGAGAATGCACATATTATGTGGCATTGTTTGAAAACTTGCAATATGGAATTGCCTCCCTTTCCCTCCCTCCCTCGCTCCCTTCCTCCCTTCCTTAATTCCTTTCTTATTGAACCCAGGACCTTGTGCATGCTAGGCAAGCACTTTGCTCAGCCCTTTCTTTTATTCTGTATTGAGACCAGGTCTCACTAAGTTGAGCCTTAAACTTGCAAGACTTCTGCCTCAGACTTGCAAAGGTGGGATTACAGGTATGCAGTACCACACCTGGCTCAATTCAGTCATAATGTATTCTTCAATCATCTGAGATTTTTGTTCTTTACCAATACAATCAGCTCCATCCATTACTCTAGGTTCAATTATGATTGGATGCAAAAATAATTTTCATGTAATACAGTGTAATATTTTTTTTTGTTGTTGTTCAAGGGATTGAACCCAGAGGCACTTAACCACTGAGCCACATCCCTAACCCTTTTACTTTTTTTTTTTTTTTGAGACAGGGTCTCACTAAATTGCTTATGGCCTTGATAAATTGCTAATGCTAGCTTTGAACTTGTAATCCTCCTGCCTCTGCCTCCAGAGCTGCTGGGCTTACAAGAGTCCCCCACTATGCTGGGCCTGACACAATGCATACTTTACTCCTGTCATTAACTATATGACCTTGAACAAGCCACATAATGTAGCTTAGTTTTCTTATTTGTAAAAATGGTTATGTTAATTATAATAATCTACACCATTTAATCTCTTTTCTAATCTTCACAGTAGCTCTTGGAGAGTACAATATAACATTATCCCTAGTTTACAATTAAGAAAAGTGAAACTTAGGTTGAAGAATGTACGTAAATTTCATAGCATATATTAGAAAGATTCCACACTAAAACACATTTGGCAACAATATGACCAAGTTCTCCCTGGAAGAAGAAAGTAGATAAGAGTGAAACACAGGCAGCTACCTTTGGTTCTCCAAGTCCTCTTATGAAAAATCCCTCCTTTTAAATCCTTCAGTCTTTTTGCTCTCTTTCCCCATCTCCTTCTTTCATATCAGGATCAATCAACAATCTCAGCCTGGAAAAACTCAACTAGCACCACTTAGGTTTTGTTAGCATCAAGACTATATTTTTATCCTTATCACAATTTTTCAAGTATGTCAGCAGATGGTCATGATTCATTAAATAATTGTTTCAGTGTTGATTCCTACAACATATTAGTGAGAGACAGAAACTTTTCAAAATGTAGGAATATAGCAGTTCCTAAAAAATAAGAAAAAGTGCCATAAGATTTTTGAGATACTTAAAATAAATCACTTTGATGTGTCTCATTGTGTCATTTCATCATGGAGAGATTTATACTCTTACTCTTTAACTTAAAATGTTGATGCCATAAATACTTTACAATGATATTATGTTATATATGCTCATTAGTCTTCAAAATGTTTTAGTGGAACTAGTTCTAGTACAAGAGGCATGAAGCTATGGTATAATTCACAAATTTCTAAGCATTGCCATAATATAAATCTGGTTGTATAGATATTATGGTTGCTTATTAAGGCATCCTGGAACTGCATTTGTTTTTTAAGTCTATTAATGTGACAGTTCATGAGTATGATACATATCCAGATGAAACTATGCAGGTGGGTATTTCTATTGGCAATACTACTTGTTTTTCTTCTTCAAGTGGATGGATTATCTTATCTTAAATCCATTGTGGTAGTTACATAATAATCTAAGTTTAAATATTCATAATCTCTATACTCATTGTTTTGGTATAATTGATAGCCTATGGATTTTATAGTTTCTGATGGATTATCACTTCATCTATCACATGTAAAATTTGTAAAGAATTAAAATACCTGATAGATTTATTCATTCCATTTCTCTTTCTGGAGCATCTATAGTGCTGTGTGCACTAATTTAGTTGGTAATATAAGTAAAATAATATGAAGGAACTAAAGCTAACTAAAATACAATTGTTAAGATGTGATCATGAAAATATAGTAATTCTTTCATGAAAGCTGATGTTACAACTTGAAATCCTGGTTAGATAGGGTATGTCATAAAGTTACACAGGGTTTTAACCTATAAATTAACTTTGACAAAGTTGTGTAAACATTTTACTCATGCCTAATTTGTTGAGAAAGTCATAATGGTTATGAAACTGACTTAAACTTATTTACAGCTAAATTTTTTCTTTCCTTATATAAGCTTTAATGCAAGTTCTTCAAGTGTGTGGTAAGGTGGGAGCAGCTATAATGTCACTAAAGATTTGTAGTACAAAGTTCTAGCACTGAATCTTCTCACTGTGAAGTGAAGTCTTCTCAGATTATAAAAATTGTTTCTGTAACATTGTGAGGGAAATAAATAAGCACATATATTTAACTATATATAAATAAATAAGCATATATATATATATATATGAAAGAAAAGAGAACAATATATCAGTCAGTGACATTATATTATTTTTAAAAACTCTTACATATAAATTGACTAGTACATATTTTAAAAAATCATTATACTTCTTGGTAACGTGAATAATTATAAAAAAAATTAAAGTACACTTCACACTAAAACTTCAGAACATTGTCTTAGCTCTATTATTATACACACTAGCTCTACTATCATATACAGTCACAAAAGCTTATCTTATTACAATTGCTTCACGAAAGCAGTCAGAAGTAATCAAAATCTTAAAACACAGAAAAATTTCATGGATACTTCAAGGAAGAAAAACCTATTCAATATAAATAGTGAGTGAAAAAAATAGCTAACTAAATACAGACCTAACCCAAATTATGTCAAAGCTCTTAGATGATGGAACAGAATGGGAACCAGCCATAGTTTAAAGCTGTCAATTGGAAGAATTGATCATTTTTAATCCTGGCAGAACAAACATGCCAGCAACTGCTTGCATCTCCCCAGATAAATATATAAAAACATTTTTTTCACCATAACTGAGTTTAAACTTTTCAAGTTGCTCTTTATCCTGGGGCATTTGTTGTTGTTGTTGCGTCTGGCTCCATCAAAAAGTTAAAATATTCATCAGGCCATCATGTGAAATATGCTTAATCTTGAAGATTAGCAATTTGCTTGTTCTCTTAACATCCATCATATATATCCCCAAAACATACCTAACCTGTCAGTGCAAATTAAGCATTGCTTTCATTTTGGAATAAAGGAGAACCTTTATAAAAATAACTTTATTTGCATTTCACTCATTGTTTCTAATTATTGTTTCTATAATAATGGTCGTGTATGTGTATCGGTGTAGATGCCATCCCAGCCAGCTAATGTGAAAAGGAGAAAAGTGCTTTATATAGAATGTGAAACACAGCATTATATTTGGAAAACAGAAATAAGCCTTAAGTCAAGATAATAAAGAGGATACAATGTAACCAAAGGTACATTGTAAAACAGAAAGGAAATGAAAACAGAAGAAAAGAGTTCTAGTGTGGTATTGAAGACATTTAGAGGAAATGAGATTTCTTTTTATCTTCTCACACTTTAAAAAAAATTAGAGTTAAAATGTTTTTGAAACAAGTATTTATATTTATGCCTGAGAACAAAACTTCATTAAAATACCTAAATTTAAGCAAAATTGCTAGAGAAGGGAGTAGGAAGTTTGCCATTCGCTATCTTGTCTCAGAATTGGCATTCATAAATGGGCATCCATGAATCGAGTATCTTTCTCCAGTACTTGAAGTTGGATTAAACACTCATAGAGAGACTCTGCTAGCTTTAATCAAGAAAGATTTGGTATTTACAAAACAAATATTTGTCTGCAAACTTCAAACAAATTAATATATAAAAATATGATTAAATTATTTCAAGACCATTTTATTATCATATAACAAGTAACCTGGAAATAATACCATTTAAAGGTTTCATATTTCTCGTATACCTTAATTAAATATCTCACCTTATTTGGCACATCCTCTCATAGATTTTAAGATTTTTTTTGATAGAATTTGCTCAAATTTTCCAACAGGAATTTTGTGTTACTAAATCTTATTCACCTCAAGCACAAAGTCCACTCTCACCTCTTGAAATACTAAATTTAATTATTTTTCAGTACATGCACACACGTTATACTATATTCAGGACACATGTTTGTAAGGAGAGAGGTTAAGTGTATGTATTTCACAGCTGATTTACCATTTAAAAATTTAGGTGTAACATGCTCAACACCCTGGTTTATGTACCTTTTAATAATCTCCCTATAATGTCTGTTGTGTTTAGGTAATATTTCTGGGAAAATCGGCAATGACAGATTTTTTTTTTCTTAATTCCAATGTCACCCCACTCAACTTCATTCTACTCACTCTCCTTAAGCGATACAGCATGGACACTGACTCCATAGTCTGTTTTTGTATACATTTCATCACTGAAAATTCACACAGTTTCACTTTCTCCACAATTCCTAGATGAGAAACCCTTTCGTGAAGATGCAATTTGCTTTTATCCTCTTTATCAAGGAGGCTGTGGAGGAAGAAAAGAAGGCGAAAAGTAGAGCACTGTGCTGGACACTCTGAATTCCCAATGCTGGTGATGGTCACTGTTCCTGCACAGCTCAGTCAAGCCCTCTGGGGATCAACTGACAGTTCTCCATGGTAGCTGTTTTATAGTGACAAAACAAAACAAAACAAAACCCTCCAAGCAATAGTCAGGTTTGTATATAACTCGAAGATATCTAAGCAATGGAAAAAATGAAACAAATTCCCTTTCTTTTTCTATTTTCTAGGAACCTTTTGTTAGCTTGGCACAACTCAGCTGGGTTAGAAGTTTAATCCAGTGTTGTCCAATTATCCCACTCTCCTGGCAATTAACCCAGGGAGACTGCAAAAAGACCTTTTGTTGTGGATCGATGAGCATCCTTGACTTGAGTGAACTTCTCTGGAGGCAATTCCTGCTGCTCTTAAAACATCTAAACCAAGATTTCCCCTCTTGAATCTGGACCTTTCGTAAAATAAATACATATTGGACTGGACAGAGAAACCTTTTAAGACATTATAACATGGATTGTTAATCTCATTAGTGAGACACAAGAGTTTTTCTGGGTTTAGAATATTTTCTTAACAATGGGCCAGTTGCATTACTTTATTATATCCCGTATGGGACCACTTAGACTCTTCTGTTTTACTGCACCAAGCTGTGAACTCACCTGCTCTGCCAATTCTGAAGTTTCCAAACAACTAGAAAATGAGATGTAAGGGGATAAACAAAACAAGGACACTCCACTATGGAATGATTTTATAATGTCTTTGACTTAAGTCTGTAATACTTCAGTAGTTCCTGAATATGTGGGTATAGCTAAGATTTTTTTAATAAGTACTTTTTAATGTACAGGTAAAGAGTTGAGTGAATCATATTCTTCATGAAACATAATTATCATGAATTGGTTCAAGACCTGTACTGTTTTTGTCTTTTCTTTTTGTCCATTCATTTATTTATACACTTTTCTCTTTGTGTACCAGTCCAAGATTCTTAAACAACCCAGCAGTGTAGCAATGTGTTTGATGTACGTTCCTCTGTTATTCATGTCATGCTAAAATGCATGTTCTTATTTTAGTTATAAGAAGTTTTTTCCAACACAAATGGGCCTGTGCAATGATTTAAAATATTCTTGTTTTTATTGTTCCACACTATTTCTAAGGTCATCCAGTTGGCTGCTTCATTTATTGTTTGTTTGCTTTATTCTATAATATATTGATACACCCATAAAGCCTGCTGCTATCAGTTTCCAATGTGGTACTCAACTGTGATTATCAGCCACATTTTTCTCAGTACCTCCACATGGATGGCCAGCTATATTGCATTCAACCTTCTGTCACAATAAACAACCCTGCAATCAGCATCTTTGTTCATAACACCCTGTACTTCAATGATGATATTTATTTTGGATATATATTTAGCAGAGGAGATGTTACAGAGTGTATGGCAATATCTCCAGCAAAGCGGTGCATGAGAGTTACTTTTTTCTCAGTTCTGAAGCAAAAGTTGAATTATATTCCACATAAAATGATATCTCAATGTTTTTCTTAGCAGTTTGCTGATATATAATTGATGTTAAAAAAAAACCAGACCTTTACATTGCAAATTTGAAAAGTTTTTTTGTTTGTTTGTTTGTTTTAACTAAGACTTGAGCCCAGGAGTACTTAACCACTGAGCAACATCCCCAGGCCTTTATATATTTTTACATTGAGATAAGATCTTACTAAGTTTTTAGGGCTTGAGTTGCTGAGGCTGAGTTTGAACTCTTGATTCTTCTGCTTCAGGGATTTACATGTGTGCACCACAGTGCCCATCTGAACAGGGATTTTACAAATGAGAACATCTCCATAATCAAAGAGAGTGAAAATATCCTCTATACCTGTCCTCCATACCTGGTTGTATGGTTCAATTTCTTTTCCTGATGGTTTTATTTATTTTCCTTGACTTGTTACAAAGCCTAGAAACGCTACCTCCATGGTGAATGGCTGTAGTAAGTACTGACTTCATTGTTCCTGACCTTAGTAGAGGACGTTTTCAGGTGTGTTTTACTAGTTTGAGGAAGTTCTTTTCAGTTTCTAGTTTAATGAGACTTCAGTAGGGATGAATATCAGATTTTGCAAATGCCTTTTCTTCACTTGTGATTGGTATAATCATATGACTATTCTGTTCAGTCTATAAATATGGTGAATTATATCATGTAAGTTTAAAATTATAACCAACCTTTCATCTTTGATATAGATGTGAAGAGATTATGATACATTGTCTTCTGTATATGTTTGGGTCTGGTTAAATTTGTTTATAATATTTGCATCCATGTTAAGAGATAATAAGCTTTTATATTTTTTAATTTTTTGCATCATTGTTTTATAATTGTTTTTCCTTATATATTGATAGATTGCTTAACAAGTGAATCCAAGTGGAGTTTTCTCAGTGAACAGACTTTTAACTAAAACTTCAACTACTTAAATTAAGTATGGGAATCCTCAGATTATCTGTGTCTTTGTGAGTATGTGTTCATAGTTTAATTCAAAGACTAGGTCCATTTTTTTCTGTGTTATAAAATTTGTTGTCATAAGAATGTTTTGGTAATGTCTTTAAAGTTTTTAAACTTTAATTACAGATGACTGTCTGTTTTGTTGGGTTTCTCTTATTGTTTTCCTAATTTCTATTTTGTTGATTTCCATGTCTGCCTTCAGTGTTTTCTTTATTCTGGAATTTATTTGCTTTTTTCTGAGTTCTTAAACTGGAAGATGAACTCAATACTTTCATGAATTTCTGTTCTGAAATACAAATATTTAGTGTCATGAATTCTCCTAAGTGATATTCTAGCAGTATCTCACATATTCTGATAAATTAATTTCATTATTTTCAGGCTAATATATAATTTAACTTTTGGCATGTCTTTGTTAGAATTATGTTTACAAAAACTTAATTTTTGAACTTAATAGAACTCAGTTTTAACTGTATAATATATATATATATATATATATATATATATATATATATATTACAAATTTCACATAATTTTATTTGTTCTGTTTCACTTAATATATTTAATTTGTTTTATTGCATTTGCAATCTTAAATTGACTATAACTTTCACCTGAGTTCATTATTAGAGATAGTGTTCTGTTAGTTCAGCAATCGGAGAAAAAGTGGATGATTGGCTGGGAGTTTATGTCAGAGGTAGAGTGATTGCCTAGCATGAAGGAGGATCTAGATTCAATCCCAAACACCACAAAAAAAGAAAGAAAGAAAAAAAAGGATGACTTGAGGTGTTCCTCAATTTCTATGTGATTAAGTCCCCCACCACAGTGAATACCAAGCAACAAATTCTCAACAGTGAATTTTGAGCTGAGAAGAGGGATGCAGAGTGTAGAGTCAAGTATCAGAAATACGTACAGTGTGATTCCAGCCTGCCAGCAAATCAGATATCCTGACATGATGAATATATTGAAGAAGGGATAGAGCTAGACACAAATCATGTCTTTCAGTTAAGTTCAAGAGGAAGAGGCAGTCATCAACAGGATGAGAACACCCAAACAACACAAGACCTAATAAAGGTCACATTCTTTTGATTTTACTCCACAGATTCTCTGTTCATGTAATCTTTATTATATTATTAGAAATAAAAATTTGAAGAATTGGAATTACATTTTAGATTGTAAACAAATATCCCTGAAGTTGAAGTCCATAGCATACATTTATGAAACAATGATTCAAGTACAGTTTGATCAGTTTGCAAAATGCTTTTAAAATTAGTACACCCTGGTGTGGCTTTGCCCTGCCTAATAATACCTATATGAGAAATTTGAAGAGCCATTGCCAGTTTCAGCAGAAAGACACCAAGGTTCATTCACAAGAATGTTTGTTTTTCCAAAGGTTCTAAAATTTTGTAATTTTTGTTAATATTGTTGTCTGTATTTCTCCCCCCTTTTCTTCATTTTATCAAAGGTGATCATAGAAAAGGGAGCTTGAGACCTTTCAACTCTTTATCCTGTACAAACTTATTAGCTATTTGTACCTAAACTACTGTGAATTGCACTGTGATATGAATTTGAAGCACAGATGTCTTTGAAGGTTAGAGTTTATTGTCTGTTGATTATTTTGACCCCATTAATATTGACACAAATCACTCAAAATTAATTTAAAATACAAAATAGAATTAAATCCAATGCGAGTGTTATTTAACATTTTAAAACTAAAAGAGATAAATGTTGTTGTTGTCAGAAAGGAAGATATGAAGAAAATTTCTACTTGTTTTCTTTTTTTTCCAGCACTTTTGTCTTGAAGCAGCCAATTTATTTGAAAGGAAATAATTTATTCTAGACTCAAATAGAAGTCAGAATAACTGCTACGGTTTTACCAAAAATCAATATCTATATATGTCTTTGGTAATTTCACTGGGCATCTAGAGGTACGTTGCTATGGGAATAACTAAAAGTGTTTAAAAATCTAAAATATCTAAGAAGCATAATCATAATGCCCATATACAGGAAGAATCAGGCCTCATCTTTTAACTGAAGGACAATTTACTGGAATTAGAAAGAATATTGAAATTAAGTGCTAGCAATGTGTACAGCATGATTGCATGGGAAAATTAGATTTTAGATGTCACCACTGAAATTTTGCACAAGTTTGAAAAAGAAACAGTTTATCTTTGGTAGTAATAAAGTGATCTATCTCCTTGACTACCTCTGCATGTAAAACTGCTAAAATTGGTCCAATAAATTATCAGATTATTTTCTGTAAAGAGAAAACTGTACTTTAAGATAAATTTTCTTGCATGAATCATTTGTTTCCCATGAAATAATAAAATAATATTTTTGTTGTTTTTTAATAAATCCATTGTAAATATGAATTAATAATTTGATATGTCAGAAAATAAGTTATATCATCAGTCAGCTTTTTATTGCTGTGACCAGATATCTCAGAAGAGCAATGCAAAGGAGGAAAATTTTATTTTGGGCTCATTTTTTCAGAGGTCTCAATCCATGGCTGGCCAACTCCATTTTTCTGGGTCTGAGTAATGTAGGATGTCATGGTGGAAGGTTGTGGTTGAAGAAAGTGATTCAGTTGATGGCAGCCAGAAAGCAGTGAAAAAGAAACAGAAAGACAGAGGACAAAGAGGAGGAGACAAGGTATGGTTCCCAAAGACATAATTTCAGAGACCTATGCCTCTAGCCACACTCAGCTTCCTATGTTTTCCACTTCTTAATTCATTCAAATTATTAATTTGTCAAGTAAGATTATAGTTCAAAAAGTTCAGTTTGTTGGTGTCCCGGTCTCATAGAAATGACAAGTTTAGAAAATGAGTAATATTCACATAAAGATGAGAAAATGTTTTACATTTTCCTTAGATTATTGTTCCCTTCACTGTTGAGAAGCTATTCGATTTTTGTAGTATTATGTAATATCCACCAAAAGATGGATGCTCCATAGGAACTATTTCTTTTATTACAATACATGAAGCCTTACATCTTCAAGTTGGTCCAACATTTACAACATTGATAACACAAACAAAACTTTTGAAAAGAATTCTGTCTTATTTTGCATAGTAGAAACACCACAATTTAGATATACAATGTTTCATATATATTCATGAATAATATTGAAATTACTGAAGTAGAATTATAAAAATTTATTGAACTATAAAAATTTTGGTTTTTATGTATGTATAAAATATCACTTGTAATAAGTAATTATTAGCAATTTACTGAGCTAAAATGTTCATATTTACGTCAAGATATATAAATGGTTGAAATTTATAGTAAATGATTTAGTCTGCTTTTTTTCTGCTGCTGTCACTAAATGACCCTACTAGAACAATTTTAGGGGAAGAAAAGTTTATTTGAGGACTCACGGTTTCAGAGGTCTCAACCCATACACAGCAGGCTTTATTTCTCAGGGCTCTAGGTGAGGCAGGACATCATGGATGAAGAGTGTGGCAGAGGAAAATGGCTCACATGGTGATCATAAGGCAGAGAAAGAGGTCTGCATTTTCCATATACAAATATATAATCCAAAACCATGCCCCCAATTCCCAGCTCCTCCAACCACAGGCTACAATTTCAATTACCACTGGTAATCCCTATCAGGGGTTTAATTCACTGATTGGGTTAAGACTCTTATAATCCAATAATTTCTCCTCTGAACCTTCTTGCATTGTCTCACACATGAACTTTTGGGGACACCACATCTAAACCATAAATATAAGAAAATTAAATATTAAGATAATTTTATTTTAAAATGTAGTATAATAGAAGACACATTAAAAGAGTAGTGGCATGAATTGCAATAAAGCACAGCTCAGTGAATTTCTATGATTTGGAGTTACTGAATAAGCATACTGTGAACATAGAATTTCCATGCATAGTAACAATGTCAAACTAGAAGTCTTTATTTGAGCTCTGAAATGTATAATATATAAAATATCTAAGTGAGATAGGAGATGTTCTAAAATGCAAATTCAAAAGGAAAGTCAATTAGAGAAACTGAGATGACTTGAAATTTCTCATTAACTTTAAACACATAAAACATAAAAGAGAAGTCATGTTGGATAAAATTAGTGGAACATGTATCTGTAGAAAGAACTGCTACTTTACTGTGAGTTCTAACACTCAGGAGAGAGAAGACTATTTGCTCCACATCTTGAAGCAAATGAAAATGGCTACAGTGAGAAAACTTGGAATGAATACTATCTGTCACCCACATTTTAACAGAATTCTTTAGCCATCGTGTCCTTCAGACAGAGATGGAACTTGGGCATGGATGTGAAGAGACAGAAATAGAAAAAGGGAGACAGAGAATGTTTTGAGAATAGCACTGTTAGCAAGATGGCAAACTATTTTTCCAGTGCAATTAGATGAGGTATGTAGAAAGTAATTTTATATTCAGTCCCCAGAGATCTTTGAAGATCTTCTCTAATATCTAGGGAACTGACAAACACATCAGCAAGGGTTATAAAAGCTGTATTATTTGTGAAATGAATGTTGTGTCTCAAGGGGAAGCCTTTAAAAGCACATAAAATGCTCTATAAGAGAATCAGATTTAAACCGCAACTAAGAACAGCCTTTGAGGCCATCTTAAATTACTATAAATTAAGGAAGTCTTTACTTTCTGCTATTTTATATCCATGTTCACAACCACAAAGGGTTCAAAGTCATGATGGGCAAGGCAGAGGTAAAAGAAATTGCCCAAACTTTATCACATCTGTTGTCAGTGCAAATATGTTCCACTTGCAGATGATTCATCAGCAAGGGTGGAAAAGATTTAATTACAAATAAGATTGTGGGTTTTATTTATTTATTTATTTATTTATTTATTTATTTATTGTACTGGGGAATGAACTCATGGGCACTCAACCATTGAGCCACATCCCCAGCCCTATTTTGTATTTAATTTAGAGACAGGGTCTCATTGAGTTACCTAGTGCCTCGCCATTGTGAGGCTGGTTTTGAACTCGAAGTCCTCCTGCTTCAGCCTCCCAAGCCGCTGGGATTAACACACATGTGCCACTGCGCCCAGGAAGATCATGGTTTTAATTAATTTATTCAACTAGGGATTTCAGTAATTTGGGACTCGATTTTGGACTTAATATGAATGCAAGACTTTCCATTATTTCAGAGTAATTATAAAAGTCAAGATATCTCCTAGTTTTCATGAACACTGATAACAAAAATTACTAAATTAATTTTAAATTGTCAGTTGAAAATAATAATAAAGTTGCTTTTTATAAGTCATGCTCCATCAATGTGTAACAGAAATAAAAATTACATTTGAGTGCCAAAACACACACACACACACACACACACACACACCTTTGAAGATAAAAATATATTAAAAACACAATAGATAATTTTCTTTTCCAATTTAAGTTATTATTTTGAAAGTTTGGTTGGAAACAAGTTGGTAATGGTGATTTTAAATCATTCGTCTTATATAGAATAATCTTAAATCTGCCAAATAAATCCACAGTATCAGCAAAATCTCCAGGCAACAGAAGCATTTAATACACAAGTGAAATGAAATTAAAGGCAATATAATCAATGCATATTTTAAATTTTACTCATGTACATGTTTTCTACAACAATCAGAAGGGTGCAAGCAATGTAAGACAACAATTCACATGTCACATGTCACTGTGAAATTCAAAACCTAAAAGAGTACTGGTAAAGTTGTGTTAATCACTCCTTTCTACATTAGAGGTTATAGAAACTAAACTATTCTTTTGACATCTCATTTCAAAAATAATAAATTTGTCATTAAGCCAGAGCTATAAATTCGACCTTATTGATATTGCTATTGGCATGGTGGCATGAGAAGCTATAAATATTTCTTACATTCCTATTACTAACTTGAAAGTACAACTGAGAAGAAAGATAAATCACTCTTAGTTCCTAAAAAATCAAGAAATAGGCAAGAGGATTATATAATGTTCTATTATAATGGAGAACTATATTTAAAGTCATTCAAATTTCTACTTAATTTATTATTGGCTATTTTCTCCAAATTCTACTTTCTCAATTAATAAAAAGCAATTGCAAATCTTTCATTGATACTCATACATATGATACTTCATACTTTCATTCCACATGCATGAAGGTAACTGACTGCACTGTAAAAAAATTAAGAGAGAGTGTAGTGATCAAGAGTAGATACAGATTATGTTTACAGCAGGAAAACTTCCTAGTGTGAAGAATATAACATGATCCAGTGTGGATAGAAGAAAATGGGGCTTTTAATTCTCTTCTTAACTATCAAGTACTGACCAGTTTTTCCCAGTAGCTCTCTGAAATAGCTCGACAAGATGGTTGACCCCCCTCCAAGTGACTGAATGTGGTGTCTCATTCTTTGTCTTCATTATGTTTAAATAATGTTTTCCACTTATTGCAGCTGGCTACTGGTTAGTTCTTGCATTACTCTCTGCAGTTGATCTGCAGGTTCCCTCATGCTTTTGCTCTTTTTCAGTCCTTCTTATTCCATTCTTTTTCCCATTCCCTGCTCTCAGTATCTTTTCTATTTTTATTATCTGATTTCTCTCTCTCTCTCTCTCTCTCTCTCTCTCTCTCTCTCTCTCTATCTTCTTTCTTCATGCTCTGGGTGAGCTCATCTATTCTCATAAGTTTAAATATCATCCATATTTTGATAACTTTCAAATTTTATTGTACCTACTTGTTTTCTCCATTTAGAGAACTGAAAAATATCCACATATTATTCGGCCCAAATTAAAACACACATTTATACCTCCAAATTTCCTCTTCTTTACATGACACTACTTTACTTCCAGATGTTTGGCCAGAAATCTTGGTGGCATCTTTGAGTCATTCCTTTGTCTCATATCAAATTCGTCTGTAGATCTTGCTTTTCAGTCCCAGGTTTCAGCCAATGTCTTTTATTGCCTGTACATTGTTAAGGCAATGAATGTCCCTATTTCTTTTCTGGATACAGTGTCCCCATCCAAGGAAGCTAAAAGATCTTTGAATTTTTATATCTTATTGTATCAGTTCTTCATTAGGCTTCCTAGTTTCTATGACACATGGAATGGTTATCTGACAATTTTAAATGGCCACCTCGTCCTGTGAATGAATGCTTGAAAACTTCTTGACTTATCATCCTTTTTCTCTTTCTGTGGCTCATACAATTTCAGTCAAACTGTGATTTTATATTCTTTGAACACAAAACAACACTCACCTCTGGGTTCTCCATTCTTTCCCCAGGTATTAGCATTGTGTCTTCCACTGTCTATAGGTGTCTCCACATTTTTGTGTTGAAAAATTGATGCCCAGTGTAACACTGTGGTGGGTGTAAAGTCTGACACAAGGTGTTTAGGTCATCCTTCCTCATGAATGGGTTAATACCACCTAAAATGACTTCAGGAAATGAGTTCACCCTCTCCTCTGCACTTCTTACACGAGGACACAGCTTTGTCCCCCTTTAGCTTTTCTGTTCCTTTTACCATGTGAGTATACACAGAGAAACTCTCCGTAGATAGTAAAACTTGCTGCCTCCTCAGTCTTGGACTTTTCTCAGTCTCCAGAACAGTGAAAAATAAATTTCTGTTCTTTATAGATTCCCAGTCTGTAGTGCTCTGTTATAATAACAGATTAAGACAGGGTCCACTAACTCAGTGATAATCAAATGCTGCTTCAAAGGAAATCCATCCCTATTATATTTAAAATTCTTGACATATGATATCCTTCCCTCAAATTTTACTTAGCATTTGTTGCCATCTTATATTTCATACTTGTTTCTTGCTTCTATAGGCCTTCTAAAATGTAATGTCCATCATGGAAAGTATACTGTCTCTTTTTTGGCGGTGGGGGGTACCAGGATTGAACTCAGGGGCATTTGACCACTGAGCTACATCCCCAGACCTATTTTGTATTTTATTTGAAGACAAGAGTCTCACTGAGTTGCTTAGCACTTTGCTTTTACTGAGGCTGACTTTGAACTCATAAAGTGAGTTCCTGCCTCAGCCTTCCAAGCTGCTGGGATTATAGGATACAATTTATTATATATTTTAATTTAGGCTAAAACTGCATTTATGTATGTATGTGTGTGTGTGTATGTATAGGAATTAGTTGAAGTTGTAAATATATATTATTTTAGGTATTTGCTAAATTTGTTATGTGTATATTTAATATATAATTATTTTATTTTAAAATACAATGTAAATGATAATTCTGCATTTAATATATGACATTCAATTATTTAATGTAGTCTAGCTTTAGTTAAATGATTATTAAAGAATACAAAAGAGCTTTACAAAACTTCTGCAAGGGGTTGGAGTTGTGGCTCTGTGGTGGAGCACTTGCCTCACACGTGCAAGGCACTGGATTTGATACCTAGCACCACATAAAAATAAACAAACAGCATAAAGGTATTGAGTCCATCTACAACTAAAAACATATTAAAACAATACTTCTGCAACACAACATATAGGGGGCAGAAGATATAATTCAGTGGTAAAAATCTTGTCTAATATGTGCAAGATTCTGGGTTTGATACCCAGCACTGAAAAAAGAAATCAAATACTGACAGAAATATTTGTAAGATTTGTTCAATAAACTGATTTGATATTTATTTGAATCCCTCAGAAATATACTATGCATCATATTAATAAGTTAAAGTAATGATAATCAAATGAAATGATTTATTTCAGTGATATTTAAAGAAAATATATTCATCATTTCAATGCTTTGAAAATTCACTAAATTCAGTTACATATATTTGAAAATCTCCTTTGTTACTTCTAGCCTAACAGCTGCATACCATTGATAAAATGTTTTTATTATAACTACACAAAAGTGGCTGTGTGTGTGTGTGTGTGTGTTTTGTTTTTGCAGTGCTAGATATCAAACCCAGAGCTTTACATAAGTTGGTCAATTGCAAAACTACTGAGATACACTCCCAAATCCCCTGCAAATAATGTGGTAAAACATGAAAAAGATGAATATCAGGAAAATGGTGGAAATACCTACAGTCTGATTTAAAAATAAAATGTCACAAAGCTATAATCCTTATGAGTACTAGAAGGAAGAGTAATTCATAAGATATATGTTCAGTGGGAAGTTACCTTTTAAAAATTAATAGAATACTTTATGGAAAAACTAGGAAAATTTAACAATTGATTTATTGATTTATTTGATTGACATTAAAATGACTCAGTGATAAATCTGCCTAGTTAGTAATACCTATGTTAGACATTCACTAAATGATCCATAAATAAAAAAGATACTTCTAACTCCATATATTAAATTCTAAATGATGACTTCCTATCCTCTAAAGAATTCCTTTCAACTGAGCCATTTACTTATGTTTGCCAATATACCACTAGGCTTACAACTGGGGGGTTGAGCAGTAACTTATCCCATCAGTAGATCCCATGCTTATAGATTTAGTTTACATTTTCTTTTATGTGAGAAGGGTCCTGTGGTAACCGAGAACTGAACCTGTAATTTGTTAACTGTATTATACATGTGATTTTGCTTCTTATAAACAGTACTTTATCAATAAATTGAGTATATTTAATTATATTTTTCTCTGATTGCTTAAAATCTTAAATATGAGAAAATGGCAAAACCAAGCAATAGGTATTCTGGAAGAAAATGAAATTAAAGTTTAAGGACAGAGACAAATTAATATTTTCACCATTATTTATCTCTTCTTGCATTTCAAAACCTGTTAAGCATTAAAAAATTTGAAACATTTTATTGGCTCTGTTCAAATAGAATTTAATCCATTGATTCTTAATAATTACTAGCCATATTCAAAACTACTTAGAAATGTAGAAAATAAAAATATGTTCAATGTGCCATTTGGAACTGGGACTCATTTTTATTGATCTGAATTACCATACTTCAGCCTTTTCATTGGGGAAAGTTATGACCATCGTGACCCATATTCATTAAGATCCCATGGCCTGTAAGTGAAGAATTTGAATTAAAGAGGGAATAAAAGAGTGAGAAAGATTAGGACAGAATAAGATACTCAGCTTCACAGACTCAAGACATTATCAAAGTGGGGAAAGAAGATGAAACAACATTTAAGAGAATGGCAGGTCTAACTGTTTAGGATATTTTTATTTCAGAAGTGAGGCACATGTGCCAATCAAAAAAGGTTCACATAAAATTGGAAGTAGGAGCCACAGAGGGGAAAATGCTATTAAATTGAAAGGTACTGTTAAAGTCTACCTACTTTGAATCATATAGAAAACATTCTTTTTTCCCACTGAGAATTCACATGTGTTTTAACCTATTACCATGTTGTAGTCCTCACACCATGTGGTCTAGCAATGTTCTTTATCAATGTCTGTGTTTCAAAGTAAGTAGGAATTAACAGAAGGCATTCCTGAGTGAGTTCTCACTGAAATTTTATCTTAGAATTTTCACATAATAAAGAAAATATATTTTCTGAAGTCAGCGAGTGACTATTCCTCAGCCAAAACTGCTAGACTAGAGCAAGCTAAATTAGATTCCCAAATGACTTCCTACACTGTTGGGGAGCCCCAATTCCCTCTGGTAACATTAGGTTGAGGCTCCATCAAGAAACATGTTCCAGTTTGGTAGATTAATTAGACAAAATCCACATGGGTGAAAATCTCTGCTCTTAAAAATTTGAAATATATTCTAAATTTCCTAAAAGTTACTTTGGACTCATCCTTTCCAATGTGCACAATCTGAAAAGGAATTCGTCTTGCATTGAACTGCTGCCTATACACCTGCACCTAATCACCCCCGTCTCCATTCTTGTAAATACTATCCCCATGCTTATCTTTAACTGCAATCCTCTGCATCTCAGTCTTAGCCAGGGCAGTCAGCCCAATCATTTCTCCTTGGATTAAGAACTACTGAGCCATGTCCATTCAAGAGACTGCTGGTAAATCTCAGCTTA
>NW_026011321.1:0-2912 GCF_001458135.2 Marmota marmota marmota
GGGTAAAGTTAAGGGTAGTTCTATGATTAATGTTAGTGTTATTGCTAGTGATAGGGTGAGTTTAGGCTTAGGGGTACATTTATAGTTATGGTTCATTCTTGGGTTAGAACTATGGCTAGGGTTAGGGCTAAGGTTAAGTCTAGTGTGTGGTTTATGGTAAGGGATAGTGTTAAAACTAGGAATAGAGCTCTGGCGGGAGTTAGAGTCAGTCTTTAGGCTAAGGTTAGGGTTAAATTTAGGTCTAAATTAGGGCTAGAAATATGTATAGAATTGATGTTAGAGTTAGGCCTTTGGTTAGGGCTATGTTTAGGGTTAAGTTTAGGCATAAGTTGGGGGAAGGGATGGGGTTATAGCTAGGATTAGGGCTAGGGCGATGATTAGAATTAGGTTTGGGGCTAGGGTTTGGTTAGTGTTAGGATTAAGGCTAGATTTGGCGTTAGGATAAGGGCTGGGGTTTGTGTTAGGGTTAAGGCAAGTTGTAGGGATAGGGATAACATCAGGTTTAGTGTTATGGCTAGGGATAGTTATAGGGTTAGGTTCATTGCTAGGTCTAATGTTTGGTTTATGGTAAGGGCCAGGTTAAGAGTAAGGTGTATTTTTAGGGTCATGGTTAGGTTTGGGGTTTGTGTTAGTTTAATTATTAGGGTTAGGGCTCTAATTTGCATTAGGGTTAGAATTACAGTTAGGTTAATGGATAGGTTTAAGTTTAGGATTCAGGTTAAGATTAGGGTAATTTGTAGTGTTAGGGTTAGTGATAGGATTAGGGTTAGGCCTAGGGTTAGCATTTGGGCTAGAGTTATTGTTAGGGTAATGAATAGAATTAGAGTTAGGTTTAGGGCTAGGGTTTTGAATAGGATTAAGGCTAGAGTTAGGGTTAGGGTTAGGGCTAGGTCTAGGGTTTGGGTTTGGGTAAAGTTTAGAATACAGGTTAAGTTTTGAGCTAGGGTTAGTGCTAGGGTGAGGGTTAGGCTTAGGGTTATATCTAGGGTTAGATTTATGGTTACAGTTAGGGTTATTGTTAGGGTTAGATCTCAGGTTATCTTTAGAGTTAGGTTAATGGGTAGGGTTAGATTTCAGGTTAGGTTTAGGGGTAGTTTTATGTTCAGGGTTAGTGTTAGATTAAGGGTTAGGGTTTTATCTAGGGTTAAGGCTACAATGAAGGTTAGGTTTAGTTTAGGTCTAGGATTATGTTTAAATTTAGGATTAGAGCTAGGGTTATCATTAGGGTTAAGGTTCAGTTTAGGGTAATGGATAATTTTAGAGATAGTATTAGGGCTAGTGTTAACATCAGGTTTAGGGCTAGGATTAGGATTAGGTTCAGGGATAGGGCTAGATTTATGTTTAGTTTTAAGTTTGGGGTTTTATCTAGGGTTAGGTCTAAGGCGAGGGTTATGGTTAGCGTGAGGGTTAGGCTTAGGGTAAGGGATAAGGTTAGGTTAGGGTTATGGTTACGTTTGGGGTTAGATTTAGGCCTAGGATTGGGGCTAGGTTTCGTGTTAGGTTTAGAGCTAGTTTTAGTGCTATGGAAATGTAAGGGCTAGGGATAAGTTTACCGTTATGGCTAGGTCTATGGTTAAGTTTAAGTTTCAGTTAGGGTCAGTTTTATAGCTAGGGTTAGTGTTAGTGTTAGGGTCTGTGTTTGGATTAGTGTTAGGATTAGGGCAAGAAGCAGAATTAGGATTGATTTGGTCTAGAGGTAAGATTAGTGTTTGGCTTAGGTTAAGGGTTATCACTAGAGGTAGGGCTAGGTTTTTGTTTAGGACTTGGTTAAAGATATGGCGAGATTTAGGATTAGGTTTAATTGAGGGCTAGTGTTATAGTTTGTTTTCAATATAGGGTTATATGTAGGGCTAGTGTTAGGGTTTGGTTTAGGTTTATGGTAAGAATCAAGGTCAGGGTTAGAGTTAGGATTTGGGTTATGTTTATAACAAGAATGATGGCTAGGGTTAGGACTAGTAATAGGATTAGTGTTTGGGTTAGACTAAGGATTAGTTTTAGGACTAGGGTTAGCATTAGGATTGGGTTTTGGATTAGGGTAAAGGATAAGGTTAGAGCTAGGTTTAGAGCTAGGTTTCGGGTTAGGGTTAGGGCTAGTGTTATGGTAGGATTAGGGTGAAAGCTAGGGTTAGGTCTCAGATTTGGGCTAGGTTTTGGTTAGCATTAGGTTTAAGGTTAGGGCTAATGTATGATCTAGGGTTATGATTAGAATTAGGATAAGGACGAGGTCTAGTTTTAGGGTAAGTTTTGTATTTAAAGTAATGTTTAGAGGTAAGGTTAGTGTTAATGTCAGAAACAGGTTCAGGGGTAGTTTTAGTGTTAAGATTAGGACTAGAATTAGGGTTAGGCTTAGGGCTAGATGTAAGGTGAGGTTTCTGTTTAGGCAAAAGTTTAGGGTTAGTTTTATGGCTCAGTTTTGTTTTTGGGCGAGGCCTAATGTTAGGGCTAGTTTTAGCATTAACATTAAGGTTATAGCTAGTTTTAGGGTTAGGTTTTTGTGTAGAATTAGGTTTATATTTAGAGTTAGGTTTAGATCTAGGGTTAGGGCAAGGTGTAAGGTTAGGGCTAGGATTATTCTAGGCTTAGGGCTAGGAATAGGGTTACGATAAGTGATAGGGTTAGAATTAGGGCTAGGGCTAGGGAGAGAGTTATAATTAGTCTTAAAGCTAGGGTTAGGGTTAGGTGTAGGATTAGGGTTAGGGTTAGTGTTATGGTTAGTACTAGGGTTAAGTTTAGGGCTAGTATTAGGGTTTGGGTTATGTTTAGTGTTTGAGTTATGTTTAGTGTTAAGGTTAGGATTTGGATTATGTTTAGGGTAACCGATGGGGTTATAACTAGTTTTAGGGATAGAGAAAGGGTTAGAATTAGGTTTAGGGTATGATTAAGGCTAGGTTTTGGGCTAGAATGAGAGCTAA
>NW_026011322.1:0-2912 GCF_001458135.2 Marmota marmota marmota
GAGTGGTTAAGCACCCCTGGATTCACTCCCCTGTACCAAAAAGAAAAAAGACAACCAGGCCGCCTACTTTGGGTAGGTTGACACCTACCCTGGGCTGAAGGTTGACATCCCTCTCTACCTCCCTCTACTAGGTCACGTTACCACCTAACCAGTTGTTTTGCTAGAAAATTCTGGTGACACAATGGTGAAAATAAGTGAGATCTTCTCTAAAAATGAAATCACACATTTCATTTTTAGACAAATACCTTGTCTTCCTTTCTCCCCCCCAGCCCCCATGGTCCTCATTACGAGCAGAACTGTAGCAGCTGCTGTTATCAATTTTATAGCTTCCAGGAAACAAAAGTAATGTCAACTTTAGAAAATCACTTTTGGAAAATCATAAAAAAAGAAGGCAGAAAGAAAACACTAAAGATATCTAGAGCCCCTCTCCTCCGCATCCTCAAGGGCTGACTCTGGGAGTAGGCAGGGTCTCCCCTCCAGTTACTTCAGGTATAATGGAGAACGAAGTGGATACAGACTTGTCACAGGCACTGGAACTTCGTGGGACAGCTGCTGGGGCCGGGGAGGATGAGGAAAGTCCCTGACTTGGTCTGAGAGGTTTCAGGACTTTTTAGGGGAAGGACAAGTGGACCAAGGGAGTAGAGTAACCAGGAGCCGGAATGGCCTGGGCGAGGCCTGAGGGACCTGCTGGGCCAGACACAGAAGCAGACATGGGCTCATTTAGGGTAGGGATGGGGGAAGAGACTGACCGCAGAGCGGCCTGGGGCACTTCTTAAGGTGATGGACATGTCCTGGATCTTGTTTGTAATGATGATTACATACATGTCTGCCTTCTCTAAAAATTCTCAGACTGTGCACTTAAAAAGAGGGAGTTTTATTACCCTTAAACTATGCCTCCATAAAGGTAGAAAAAAAAATTCTTCTGTCTTTGGACTAGAGATTCATCCAAGATCCCCGACTCTATCTCACGTCCTGGGAGATTCTGTCAGCATCTCCTCATGAGGGTTCAGCCCGTTCATTCCTCCACAGGGAACGTGTGTTTCTGTGAGAACGGTCTCTAGGATGGGGACCACTGCTCCACCTTGCAGAAGTGATAAGGAGACTGTCATTGGAAAGCCCTTTGGAAACGGGGGATTATCCTAGATAAACAGTTCTAACCCCTTGGACCTCTTTTAGCCAA
Organism: Marmota marmota marmota; assembly: GCF_001458135.2. Taxonomy (NCBI): domain Eukaryota; kingdom Metazoa; phylum Chordata; class Mammalia; order Rodentia; family Sciuridae; genus Marmota; species Marmota marmota. Next base: position 1,181 of record NW_026011322.1, read on the forward strand.
GAACACCATCTACCAGACGGCAGCTGTATCAGGAGAATCAGCGTTAACCTCAATGACAATTATGAACTTCATGTCCCCAAATCAATTAATGATTACACAGTCACATTAATTCAGCTCAACAAAACTTGTTGGACTTTGACCATCTGTGAGGCATCTATGACGCATGAGGGTCCCACTAAAGTTTAATGATCCAAACAAGACAAAGGAACGTTTGTCCCTCTGGAGGCCCAATGCTGTGCCAGCAGTTTAATTTCTCAAGTCTCAGGTTACATAGAGCATTAAAGTCAAATTAAGGAATTGGATATTTTTTTTAAAGAGTTTTGGCTTACACTGATCATTCTCAGACTTTTTGGCCAGAGTGGCTCCTTTGAGACCAGCAAAAGGTGCATAGCTGCCAACGTGCTTCGTGCATAGACAGCACCTCATGAAAGCAACTATTTTGTGATTATTTTCCCCAATTTTTATTTATTTATTTTTTTGGTACTGGGGATTGAACCCAGGGGCGCTTAACCATTGAGTCGCATCCTCAGCCCTTTTTTTATTTTTTATTTTGAGACAGGGTCTCGTTAGTTGCTTAGGACCTCATTAAATTGCTGAGGCTGGCCTTGAACTCAGGATCCTCCTGCATCAGCCTCCTGAGTCACTGGGATTACAGGCTTGTGCCTGACTATTTTTCAGGATTTTTTAAAAAGTTTAAAAGTTTAATCACTTTTTGAATTTTTCTTTATGATCATAACTTAAGTTGAAGGGAAGAGTTCCATTTCTGGGTTAGGTGTAAGGAAAACACACCGCAGCTCCCAAGTCTGCACAGAGCACATGCTGCAGCCCTGTGAGGGCACTAATAGGGACAGTAGGAGGTGGACTGGGGAAGAGGATCAGAGTCTTAATCACTATTGAGTGATGCTGAGCTTTCCATTTTTTTTTCTCTGTTATCCCTAGCTGAGTCTCAAGGCAACCTGTTACCCTGATCAATAAACAGGCTAATGAACTAAACAGACAATTCTCAAAATGGCCAACAAATACATGAAAATATTGTCAATGTCCTTAGCACTCAGGGGAACACGAATCAAAACTATCAAAACTACCCTGAAGCCTGGGCGTGGTAGCCCATGCCTGTAATCCCAGCCGGCTGGGGAGACTGAGGCAGGAGGTTCTGAAGTTCAAAGCCAGCTTCAGCAATAGCAAGGCGCTAAGCAACTCAGTGAGACCCTGTCTCTAATAAAATACAAAATTGGGCTGGGGATGTGGCTCAGTGGTCGAGTGCCCCTGAGTTCAATCCCTGGTACCGCTCCAAAAAAACAAACAACAACAACAAAAAACTACACTGAAATTTCATCTCACTCCAGTGGATGATGAAATTTGATGATAGCATCAAGAATATAAATAGTAAGGGCCTAGCCCAGTGGAACATGACTGTAATCTCAATCGCTCGGAAGGCTGAGGCAAGAGGATCATGAGTTCAAAGTCAGCCTCAGCAAAAGTGAGATGCTAAGCAACTCAGTGAGACCCTGTCTCTAAATAAAATACAAAATAGGGCTGGGATGTGGCTCAGTGGTTGAATGCCCCTGAATTCAATCCCTGGTGCAAAAAAAAAAAAAAAGAATATAAATAGTAAGGGATGGGGTTGTAGTGCAGTGGTAGAGCACTTGCCTACCATGGATGAAGCACGAGGTTTGATTCTCAGCACCGCATATAAATAAATAAAATAAAGGTCCCTTTAATGACTAAAAAA
>NW_026011323.1:0-2911 GCF_001458135.2 Marmota marmota marmota
CTTCCTACCAGTGTCTCGGGCCCCAGGTGGGACCATGAAGAGACAGGACCATGGTCTTCCTGAGAGTCTGGCTCAGGAGCCTCCCTGTCTCTGTGAGGGTCAAGAGCATTTCCTGACTCTGAAGAAAGTCTTTCTCAACTTCTCGTGAAGGATGGACCCAAAGACAGCAGACTTTCAATGCCCAGGTCTCCTGTAGGCTCAGTCCCCAGCAGAGTCAGACCAGGCTCTCAGTGTTGAGGCCACCTCTCCAGGAGCACAGCAGCTGGCCTCCCATGGTCAGGCGTGCCCTTCAGTCTGTGAGGAGTGTGTGATTGTGGGCTTGGCCTCAAGAAGGAAAGCCAGAGGGTGCTGATTCGGGATGCAGCTCCACAGGGGCTTGGTGTCTGGTAGGAAGCACGTGGAATATTCAATTCACTTTGGATTTGGGTTTTTTGGACCTTCATGGCCTTTAGCATGCATTCTGAAAAGACTTGTTAGTAATCCTAATTGTTTAATAAATGTAATGTCTTAGAATAAGAGAACTGTGTAGAAACATATTGGCAGATCCAAAGTAACAACTCTAAACCCTCAGTTTTATTTACATACTAATAGTATAGAAATAACCTGCATAAACTTCTTATTTCTAACTTTCCCTCCTCACTGATATAGTGGACTGCCTTTACCCTTCTACTCTGTCCAGAAGTGAGAGAGCTTGAGTGTGCAGATGATGTGTGTGAGTACCCGAGTGCACAGAGCACTGCTTCCCAGAGAAGGGGACGAACCTTTCTCTAGAAACATCCCGGAGCTATTCAACTACAAGTGGAACATGCATTCAATATTTATTAGCCTTTGAATAAGAACATTTTAATATACTTAACATAATGAGAAATCATATTATTATACAGATTATTCATTTAAGTGCACTTATTAATAATTTAAACCCTTTTCAATATTAAGACAGCATGAACTGAACCAACATTACAGAATTAGGGTATAATTTTGCCAAAATAAAAAACCACTTGCTATTGTTGTGTTTAGTACCTTAAAGTCAAAAATGCATTTAAAAAGACCATACATGTATGTGGGACTTTGCAGATTGCATAGTGTATTCTTGTACTAATTTATTTGCTTTAAATATCATTGTAGGAATTGGGTATTCTCCATAGACTAAATATTAAAAAAAATTACAAGGAATAATTTCAATTTGAAAAGTACTAAATGCATGAAGGACAAATATACATAAGGAAATTATTTAAATAAATTCTGTGTAATCCAAAGTTCTTATAAAATGAAAGCGTATTCTAAAATGGGCAGAATGCCTGCTGACTTAGGCCAGTTGACTTGGTGCTAGAGTGAGCTCATGTTACCAATAACTGAAAGGGCTGGGATTTTGCTAAGAAGAGGGAAATCAGAAAATCGATACAGGGAAGAGGCAATAACACCCACTAAAATTAGCAAATACTTTTGGCTGCTTCAACTCTTCTCACGTCATTTACCACAGTTCTTTTCACCAAGCTTAAGACTACAAAGTAGAAAAGGAAAGCAAAGCAGAACAGTTCTACCCTCCAGTACCTGCGTTAGGATCATGGGTCCCTCATTTCCTAAACTAAACACCATTCCATTGCTAAGGAAGGTGTGTTCGACCTTCCCAGGTTTTCTTAGCAGTCTTGAAGCTGTGTGATTTCATCTTCATCATTCAGGAGGGACATTGAAAATTGTTGATGACATTTTTTTAAAATATCATTAATTTGTGGGTATCTCTGTGTGTTCTTGCATCACATTAAATACTGTCTTGCACGTGCTGAGGCTGCCAGGCACTCACTCCTAGTGGCTCCCCTTCTCCCCTCTTTACATTGACTCTGAAATCCAGTACACTCGTCCAGAGACATCAAGTGGGAAAGCACAGTGATGAGAGCATGGTTCCTCCCTGGATGTGGTTTCAAAGGGTGAAGCAAATTCCCCAGAAAGTGTGTTCATGTAAGAAAGGAACATTTGTGAGGAAAGAACCGAGGTTGGATTCAGTGACCTGTACTTCTGTATTCCTGTTACTTCCTGGGCTCGTTTTGCTAGGTAGCATTTCCCTGTAAAATCCTAGTGGTAACATAACACATTAACACATAAATCAGCTGGAGCAGGAGTTCAGCATGCACTTTGCAGTGCAAACATTGATCGGGATACACCCCCGAGCACAGGGCTGGTTTGAACCACTTGGCGATGCATAGTTTTAGTTGCCCATTTACCAAATATTACACAATTTCTAAATGATTTCAAAACTATGTTGAAGTCATGCTAATCCTATACATTTATACACATCATTTGCATATATTGTTCAGGACAGAGTACTTGAGGAATTCTCAAATAAATTACAAGCTTTTATAGAGAATATTTAGAAATATGGCTTTGAATCTGCATTGTTATGGAGAAAACAACTAGTAATTAATTTGGGGAATAGCCAGCTGTCTTTAAAAATCAATAACTGAGTCTTTCAACTGCATATGCATTTTATATTATTTATGCACATATTACTTAGGTTTAAAGCTCCATTTAAAAAATAAGTAGTTACAGAAGCCAATAAATTTAGACCCCGGAAACATTTACTGAGCACCTGGGCTGGTATAGACTGTTATGTTGTCCAATCCTCCTAACCCTTAGTGAGATATTATCGTTTATGGACACATTATTACTGAAGAAGAAAGATGATTAAGAGAACTCACAACAGTCTTCATACTGTAAAAACAGATTTCCCTGGCCCCAGCATAGACATTTTGGGCCCAGTGTCAGAAGAAAAGTCTAGATTTATCAAATTCTAGAGTAGTTTATATGGATGGAGACAAGGATAATCCATGTAAAACAGAAAGATCAGAATCACTGCTTTGACTTGTTCCTGGGCACAATATCTATTATAATTTTAACTTCAAAAATAGTAATGAAA
>NW_026011324.1:0-2911 GCF_001458135.2 Marmota marmota marmota
TTTTATATATCACTGATTAAAAGTTTTGAGAAATATAAGGATATTAAAAACCACAGGTGAATGTAAAAAAAACACATCCATCATCTATTCCTCTGTGCACATAAGCATCTGCAAAGTTGCAACAATGCTATCTTTATTACATTTAAAAATTACATTAAGTTGATTAATATTACTATAAGACAAAAATAACTATCTCTAATATTTTAACACAAATGATCAAAAAGAAAATATAGTGTCATATGCTACATTTTTATTTACAGATACAAACATGTCGCATCCAAATTAAACTACAATTGGAAAAGTGTTTCCAGTTAGCATTTCTTCCTTATCTCATAATAAAAGTTATGCATATGAAAACGAATATGATACATTTTTAATTGTGAAATTATAAAAATTAAATAGCAATGCATGAATAATATTTTTCTATATTTAGTTGAATTCCAGTTTTCTTTTTATTATATATTTGTTAATGAAACTTTAATTTATGCACTAACAAATTACATGTTTTATAACTAATTATTTCAAAATAAAATTTTCTTGTTAGGAAAAATTAAATTTAGTTCTCTTACAGCTAAGAGAACTAAATTTAAATTTTGAAAAAAAGATGGTTATTCATTAACTATATAATTAGACTAATGTAACTAAAATTATCATGATATTAAAAATGAACGCTATATTTTTAAAATATTTATTTTTAGTTGTAGTTGAACACAATACCTCTATTTCAATTATTTATTTTTATGTGGTGCTGAGGATTGAACCCAGTACCCCACACGTGTGAGGCGAGCTCTCTACCGCTGAGCTACAACCCCAGCCCAAACACTATTTTTAAACACTATATTTAACAAAAAAAAAATGAGCCACAGGCAAGAACATGTTTGGAAATGTTAATTGATGAATATAAATAAATAAAAACTGAAAATAATAATATTAGTGCTTTACATTCACTCAGAAATTTGATATATCAGTAAATAAAAAGATATGCAAATATGTGAGGTGGAAGGTGGGCTGAGTAGCCAGATTTGTTGGAGGAGAAATTATCTGTAAAGACAGAAAAACCTGGTTTGAATTCCCACACTGCCACTTAAGAACTGTAGGACCTGAGGAAGAACGTTTACACAGAAACTTTAGTTGTAGAGCACAAGATTACTAAAAGTAAATACAGTAATATCTCTAATACACCTAGGTTTGCCATACTCCCCAAGAAGTTTCTGTCTTATATGCTGTACTTTAAGTGTGGCCACAACTTTTTTGTGGTATTTATGAGGCTCAGTGTGTGTTGTTGATAAGTTGGGGAGGGATATACAAGCCCTGGAAGTTGGTACTTCTTCCCAGCCTTACTGTGTGCTGTCTTCATGTGTCCAGACCCAATTGCACTCTAGCATTGTTTGATAGCATCCCTTAACTTTCCAGGGCTTAAGACTAAGAGCTTAGTGCTCCAGCTCATCTACATCTTTATAATTCATTGCACCAAATTTTAAAGATTAAAAAGTTTTTATAAAATTTGGTCTAATGAACACTTGATAAATAAGTTAATATTAATCATTTTAATGGCAGGATTATATAATATCATATACACATTGCTCATAAGCTTAGAAAATCACAATTTCTTATGCTCAAATTTTAAAGTCACTGGCACCATGATAGCTTCTTTAGTTGTATTTGTTTAGAGATCTCTGCAATGATCAAGAAATTGTAGACTTTACACTTCTTCATATACTCCCCCACTACTTTCCACAAATATGCCTCAGATTGCTCCTATACAAAGAGAAAATGGGCTGCCATTTTTACATTTAGATATTGACTATTAAATAGAAAATATATATCTATAGTGCACTAATTTTAAGATTGGAAATTGCATTAGGATTAGAAGATGTGTCTTAAAATGATTCAGTTATCTTGATAAGGAGCAGGGATTCACATCTCATGACTACAGTTATAGCAATACCTGATATGAGACTGCATCTTTTTAAAATATAAGGCATAACTCTAAAATAAGATGGTTTGTGGCATTGGTAACATGTTAATATTTTAATATTCCTGGTACCATTATTTATATTATTGTCTTTAAAATCAAATCCAATAATTAACGTAGGATAGTGATCAAAAGTACAATAATTTCTTTATTTCAATTTTTTCCCAGTACTGGGCATTGAATCCAGGGCTTCGTGATGCTAGGCAAGCACTCTACCACTGCATGCCTTCATAGCCCTCAAGCACAATAATTTTTAATACTGAGAATGATAACTACTGGAATTTAAATAACACTATTATCCTGTTTAACTGCAGGAAGCTTCAATAAGAAGCTTCAATAGCTGTGCCAATTCCATAGAAATAAATAGTCATTTATTCACTCTTCAGAATATGACTATTAACAACTTTGATTAGGCTTCATTTGGGATAATAGCATATTACATGTAGTAGACAGAATTCTGTGTTGACCCCCAACATTTCTACTGTCTGGCATACACACATATGTAATTTCCTGCCTTAAATGCAGAAAGAACTATAAATATGATAATTTTAACTTCAGTGATTAAGGTATATGCTATGATTCAAATACAGTTTGATTATGTCCCGAAGTGTTCATGTGTTTGGTCCTTAGTTGAATGATATTAAGAGGTGGTGGAACCTTCAGGAGGTAGCACCTACTGGAAAGTGGTTGCCAAAAAGATTAATGCTGATCTTACAGAGTGAGTTATTTCTTGCAAGAGCAAGCTGTTGTAAAAGAGAAAGGCTGATGCCTCCCTGCTCTCTAATTACCTGTCTTACAGTATTTCCCCACAGATGCACATGCCATTTGGCATGATGGAATACAGTGGGGTGGAAGGTATGTGCCAGAACCAGTGTCAGGCTATTTGGACTTTCATCCACTAAGTCTGTGAGCTAAAGAAGAAGTCTCTCTTCTACC
>NW_026011325.1:0-2911 GCF_001458135.2 Marmota marmota marmota
GAGGGGGGGTAGTAGAGGATAGGAAAGGTAGCAGAATACAACAGTTACTAATATGGCATTATGTAAAAATGTGGATGTGTAACCGATGTGATTCTGCAATCTCTATTTGGGGTAAAAATGGGAGTTCATAACCCACTTGAATCTAATGTATGAAATATGATATGTCAAGAGCTTTGTAATGTTTTGAACAACCAATAAAAAAAAAAAAAGTTATGAGCAGCCTTCACAAGGATCTGCTGCCCCTAGAGGGCCTTTATCCTTAAAAAAAAAAAAAGAAAGAAAGAATGAAAGAGAACTCTAACCTCTAGTGAGCATTGTAATGCAGCTGATACCTTGACCGCAGCTTTTCTGACTCTGGGTACGTAAGAGGCCCCAACTAGGCTGGGCCCTGAAATATAAGTTGGTGGGAAATAGATAATAAAGAGTTGTTTGAAGCCATTACATTTGTGATAAATTGTTATGCTGCAACAGAAAACTAATACACAGAGAGATTGTTCTCCTTTGCTTCACTAGACATGAGAGGAGGGAGGGATTATCATCCAGGCATTTCAAGTTCTTGTTCTTGTTCTTCAATTAATCAGTAATGACCTTGTCTCTTTGCCATTCTATTTATCCTTCACTTAATCATGACACCAAGGAAGCTCCAAGTGTTCTGGTCTGCCATGCTCTCAAAACCTCTCTTTGTATAAACTTGATACTTAAACCCTGAAATTTAATTCACTTGCCAGCAGAAGCTACTCTTTTATAAAAAAAAAAAAAAAATACACCATACCTAAGCTCTGTTTTAGGAAAACTGGGACTCACCCCTGATATCCATTGGGCTGTATTTGTACATGTATTTACACAGCATATACCTCCATCAGTCCCCAGTTATAGCAGTATTTGCATGTATACCATTATCTTTGAATGTTTGTCATTGAGGAAGCAAGTTACATTCATCAGAATCCATTCATTGTCTCAGTATCACTGAACACAGGATAATCTTGGCTGTGTCAGTTCCCTGTGACGGGTAGCTATGAAAAATGGAGGTCAGCCACAGATATTCCAGTCCTGCTTCACTGTGTAGCCCTCTTCAGGGGCAATGGATATGATGTTGAAAAAGATTAATAGAACGTATGTCATCTTGTTTATGGGGCATAAAACCCCCCACAGTGGATTAATGGATATCTCGGTGAAAGAAATACATCTTTACTCCTTTATGCCTTGATGGGTGAGCTACAGTTTGCATCAGTGGAAATATATGGAGAGACTGCCTTTAGAAGGTCAGCTTTTAAAGGACTTTTTTGACCTCTAAGTCAATGAAAATAGATTTTGGATTGTTGACCAAGACAACTGTAACATCAGACTTTCAACCTTTAAAAAATTCTCATTGAAGCATAACATACATATAGTTCCTGAGTGCACAGCTTGATAAATTTTCACAAACTGGACACATCCAAGGAACCAGCATCCAGATCAAAATACCAGGATGTTAAGCATTTCTCTAGGTTGATTTTCAGCAACCCTCACCCCAGAGTAATTGCTACACTGACTTCTAACACTGTAGGTGATTTTGTCTAATTCTATAATGTGTTGGAATTTGAAAGAATTGGAATCATCCAGTGTATACTTTTTTCCTGGATTCTTTCATGCAACATTATGCTTGTGAGATTCACCTATATTATTGTATATAGTTATAGATTTTTTTCTTCTAAAGCTACATATGTGTTTTGTCAATCTACATCCATCTTTACATATACTTGATATTGTCTTTTTCCTTTTTAAAAGCTTTTAGTTTTTAATACATTCTAGTTTGCAGGATATCACTGTTGCTATTGTGAAACTAATAAATGCCTTGTGTGAAGACCTTGATACTGATCTAGAGAACCAATGAAGGATAGTATCACCGGAAAAGATGACAGTTGGTAACAACAAATAATCAACATTCAGGGTCCTCTGCAGTTCTGTTTGCAGGTCATTTGGCAAACATAAGGGAAAGTCTACTTAGTATCTTATTTTTTGGTTCTAGAACTCACTTTTTAAAAAAATCAGGCACATACCTACATTTTAGTTGTTTATTTGCTTACTCATATACCCTACAAATATTGACAGACCTCCTATTATGTGTGAGTACCTATGATCATATACTAGTGACACAAAAATGGGTAGCACCTGATTTTTCATAAGGTTGCCATCTAAGGAATAAAGAGGACTAGAGTCAGGTTGTTAATTCCCAAAGATAAGAATGTTGCCTTTTGTTTTATTTAATATTATGTTTTAGAATGAGGATCCATTGCAGTTTATTGACAACTTGTTCTTTAAAGGAGTGAATCCTGTTAAATATAGGAAATGAATTATGAAAGAGTAGATACATACTTTAGGAAGTTCACTGAGAATACAGATTAGGACCAACAAATGGTGATTTTGAAGGAAGTAATTGGAATTGAAATATCTTTGTCAGGTCTAGGTTCCCACCTCTAAATGGGGACACTGTTATTTTTTATACTTTGTTGAGTTTCCCTACATGATATTCAATGAAATTAAGGTTGCATTGGTTGAGGCTTAGTCAGGGCAGCAGAACTCTGTGTGTGATATAGAATAAATGATTTATCCTATAATTAACTAGATATTATAAAATCACGGGGAAAAGTGGGTGCTTTGGTTTGGACATGAGGTATCCCCCAAAAGCTCTTGTTAATGCAGGAATATTCAAAGGTGAAATGGTTGGACTGTGAGAGCTATAACCTAATCAGTTCATCCTAGTTAAAATGGACTGACTGACTGGTAACCGTTGGTAGATGGGGCATGGTGGGTCACAGGGTGGGGCCCGTGGCCTAAAGGTGTTCATCTTCCCTGTGGTTCCTTTCCCCTCCCCTTTCTCCTTCCTTTCCTCCCTCTCCTTTTACCTCCCTCCCTCCCTCCCTCTTTCCTG
>NW_026011326.1:0-2911 GCF_001458135.2 Marmota marmota marmota
AACCTCCCAACTTCTTCTCTCTCCTCCATACTGCTGCCAGAGCACATTACAGGTATTCAACAGGATATGCTGATTACATTAAGTACAAATCTGACCATGTAATTTCTACACTTAGTCTTTCACAAGCATCTAATAACTTTCCCAAGTCTTCTTCATGATTTAGCTTATCAGTATGACAGCTTCATTCCTCCCATTCTTCCTCACACATCCTCCTCTACATCCATTCTTCCTCTCACATCCTCCTCTACATCCATCCATTCAGCTTTTCTTAATTATCTAAACAGCATGCCATTTCAGTCCTCCTTCCTCTGCACATGTTATTACTACCTCTTATTCCTTCACATACTACTTCAAAGATAGGTTTAAGTATCACCACTTCAAGGGAGTGTCTCATATTCTCAAACACTCTGTATGGGAGCTACTTGTATTTCCCAATAAACCATAAGCTTCTAGAAGTCAGAAACCACCAATCTTAATTGGTTTGTAGCACCCATGATTGGCACAGAGTAAATATTCATTTATATATACTTCTGATTTGCTACCTTCTAAATTTTGAAAATGGAGAGTATTTTTAGTGGACCTTATATTATCATTCCAGTATAGCACAAACTGACAACACGTGCTTAGCAACGTGCTTTCTAAAGGAAAGGCAAAACTAAACAAACAAAAATCAATAGACACAGAACGCATCCTTTCAAAAGGAGAAATGTAGGAAATTCTGAGGAACTATATAGTATCTAATAACCAAGCCTTGGGATTTCATACTGCATGGGGAAGGGCTTATTAACACTGTTTGATGATAATAACAGATGCAAAGCTTCTCGCCTCAATAAAGGAAATTAGCTTTTCTTGGCCATGTCACTGTAATTTTAGTTCTCGGTGTGGACTCTCGCTCGCTTCCTAACAGGTTATTTTTTTTTATTTTTAAGAAGTTTACTCACCAACCTTATGAGTCTTTCACTTGTCAATCAGTCATTTATGGTCTAAATGTGAAGGAGAAAAGGGCGGAAGAAGAAGAAAGAGTGTGGGGGAAGATAAACACTTCTAGATGGGGACGTGGCAAAGGCCACAGTCCCAGGGATGGAGAAAAGTGGGCGTTGGCACCATACCAGGGTAGAGGGCTGACATGTGGCAAGAAATGGGGAGGACGCAATCACGGAGCAAGTAGTATGGAACAGGGGACACGGGGATGGAGGGAGGGAGAAATGGAAATCCTTGGAGAGAAAGCTAGAAATGGGAAGGAGGGGGTGGGGAAGCGGTGACAGGCAAAGGCGAGTGGAAACAAGACGCAATTTTTGGACAGAAAGCAGAGAGGCTGAGAAGAAAAGCCGGGGAAGAAGGGAGACGAAAGCCGATGCTCGGGGCGGACCAGGCTTTCCGACAAGGCGGGCAAGGGGTCGTCCCAGCAGGAAGACCGGAGACGCCGGGAACTGGGGGCCCAGAGGGCAGGGCAGGCGGCGTCGGGCGGGTACGGGACCCGCCCCCGACAAACACGGGCCCCGGCGGCGGGGAAGAAAGCCGCGAAGCTAGGGGCACTTACTAGGATCCCTCCGTACAGCGCCGGTGGGGGTCTCCTCCCGCAGGTGAGGAAAGAGGAAGTCCCGGGCGGCCTGGAGGTCCTGGAAGTAGCAGAACTGGACAATGGAGCAGGCCATGACTGCGGGGAACCCCGCTTGGCGACTCACCTTACCTCACCACGCCCTGCCTCGCTACCCCACCATGGCCACCGCCAAGCCCCAAATGCTCTAGCCACGCAGGAGGCGGGGAAAACAAACCGGAAGCTGTCAACGCACTTGGAGCTGCCGCCCCAGAGCGCCGCGCATGCGCAGGACTGCCCAGGCGCTGGGGAAGGAGCGGCCCAAGCCAAGTGACCAGAGGGGCAGCCGCGGAGTCGGACGTCGACGTGTACGCTGGGGGCAAAATTTCAGTGCCAGTTCTGCGCTGGCAAGTGAGCCCTTTCATTCATTCTGGCTTTTAGCCACAGTTGATTTAATTGGACTTTGCTTAGGCCTTTGAGCCATTCAGCCAGTAATAATGTTGGCCTATTATTGACATGATCGTGATATTTCACAGAGAGTAAAATGTGCTTTAAGCTAGGAGCAGGTACGGGGAATAAAATAAGGCTATGTGCAGTATCGTATTTTGAAAAGATTGATTTTTCTTATGGAAATAAGCTCCGAGTCTGATTTTTAAATGTTCCTACTATAAATGCCCATAGTACTAGGCAAGCCCAATCTAGTACCGGTTATACTGTGTTATACTCTTAGTGTTTCCATCATCCATTCATCCATTCAACAAATATTTGTTAATCTTTTCTTCGCCATCTATGCTAGGCGCTGTTGGAACAAAAAAGAAATAAATACCTGTCCCTGTAAAGCTGAAATTGTAGCGATTGACGCAGACAGTAAGCAATTAATTACTGAACAATTTAACGGAAATTGTGAAAATGCTAGGAAGGAAAGAAGTACAAATTGCTAGAAGAGAACATTACAGGGAATCTGGCATCTCATTTAACTCCATTTTATATACACAGTATTTAGTATGGGACCTGGCACATAGTAAATGCTTAATAGATACTTGCTGAGGGAATAAAATGTGTACATAAATTAAATAGAATTCCTTTTTTTTTTTTTTTGTACTGGAGATTGAACCCAAGGGAGCTTTACCAATGAGCTAAATTCCTAGTTCCCCACCTCCCTTTTGAAACGATCTCACTCAATTGCTCCTGGCTGCCTTAAATTTGCAACCCTCCTGCCTCAGCTTCCTGAGTAGCTGAGATTATAGGCGTGCACCATGGTGCCTGGCCACAAAGCCCTTTGTTTTCTTTTTAATTTTTTTTCTTTTTTTGAGATAGGGTCTGGCCAAGTTGCTTAGGGCCTTGCTAAATTGTTGAGGTGGGCTTTAAAGTTGC
>NW_026011327.1:0-2911 GCF_001458135.2 Marmota marmota marmota
TTTTTTTTTTTTTTTTTTTTTTTTTTTTGTATTCTTGGAGCTGCCTATTGCTATTCTGAGATTAATTCTTCAGGTGTTTAAAAGCTACTCATTTCCATTTTATGAGCTGTTTAATTAAGGTCCACAGAATTATTTCCTAGTGTTTCCAAAGAAAGGAGAATGTATAATATTATGATTTTATTGATTGACAAGGAAAAGAAAAATGTAGGTGTCTATTTTTGTTAAGATATATTTTACTCAACAAAGGACAAGATACTTCCTTTCTTTGTGGTGAGATAATCTTATTATGGAACCAACCAATGTACAATAAATACAATAAGAACCAATTACTTCTAGAAAATCACATAATTAGAACCATGAACATTATCTATTTATCTATATAAGGTAATATTTAAGTTTATGGGGAATATATAAATATAATATGTAAATTAATACAATTTTCAGGTTATTTTCTCTCAAAAAAGAATATGATTTCAAATTAAATGAATTAATGAAAAAATTCAGAATTTGAAAAAAGGAAGCCTAGTGGAATCAACATTATTGTGCTTCTATGTCATAATAAATAATTTCTCTGAGTAATTCTACAAATAAAAGTTTGCCTGTTTTATCCCAATGATTTTCATGTCCTGGAGATAATCTTTGGAGAAGAAGATTTTCAGCTTCAGTTTAAATATTGAAATTACCATTTTTCCCTTTTCAAATATATTCTTCTGGTCAGGCATGGTGGCACATGATTTTAATCCTAGCAACTCAAAAATTTGAGGAAAATGTATCAAACAATTGAGACCATACTCAGCAATTTATCAAGTCCCTTATTCAAAAAATAGATTAAAATGATAAATAAATAAATAAATAGATAAACAAACAAACTACTAAGAAAGACTGGGATGTATTTCAGTGGTAAAGTACCTCTGGGTTTAATGCCCAGTACCAAAAATGAATGACTAGCTATGTGTAGTGGCATACACCTGTAATCCCAGTGACTGGTTGAGGCAGAAACAGGAGGATTGAGAGTCCAAAATCCTCCACAATTTTAGTGAGGCCCTAAGGAGCTCAGGAAGACACTGTCTCTAAATACAAAAAAGGGCTGGGCATATGGATCAGTGGTCAGGCTCCCCTGGGTTCAAAGAAAAAAAATATGACTAACTGAATGAGTGAAATACTCTCACTTGTCTGAGAAAAGTTGACATTTCAAAATTCAAAGTACAATTCATATTGAATGTATACTGCTTTTAGAAAGTGAAAAAAGAAAAAAAAATCCTAAACTGAACCTTCAATAATTGGGAGACTGTATTGGGATTAATAGTATAATATATGTTAATAATAAAATGATTCCAATATTTAGAATAATTATTTTCAAATAAGGTTTTTATTTTAAAGGTATTTTTATCATGTTTAAAAATCAATAAAATACATCTTTGTGTTTCCCAAATAACTGAGAAAATATTACTCATAAAGAATTATAGAAGAAAACATAGATATATCTTAGAATATTTTTTTTTAAATGTAAAAGATTTTTATAATTTTTCTTAGAGTAGGTTAATGATCTAAGTGAAAATTGTCATTTTTTTCTTCAAAGAAAGGCTTTAACTTTTGGCTATTCTGCTCTTGTCAAAAGGGAAGATGGGGATATTTGATTATAGTTAAAATTTAACACATCTTCAAGTTAGAAAGACTTTATGAGGAAACAGCATTTTTTTATATATATTAGAGTCCAATTGACTCAGGGAATTAAAGTCTCTAATTCTCAGCATAGCAAAGTGGCTCAATAAGATATTACTATCCTTCCCAGTTTCGACTGTAAAGAATTTATTGAAATTTACAGAGAAGTATGCAACAAAAAAGTCTGAAAACAATAATATATATTTCATGGGACATAAACTCTAATAGGTAAACTTAATTTCAGGAAGATAATCAATTATTTTTATTGCTCAATCACATATAAATAGAAGAAACAACATTAAAGGATGAAGCACACAAAATTTCTAATGAGCCTGAGGGATTTAACTCATTGAACAGATAAGACTGAAAATTAATGAGTTCATTTTGGAAATAAAGCAATTATCAGAACCAAGAAACCAAGAGTATATAACTGGGGAGTGAGGGAGAGTGTGACTGAAGGATATAAGCGACAAACATTCCCCAAATTGTAAGGTAAATTTAGGAGAGTATTATATTTCAGATTAAAAAACAGGGCTATTTAGCGAATTTTTTAAAGTGAATATGGTTCACAGGATAAATTAGAAGTTCGTGTATAGGTAGTGAGGATATGAAAGTTTGACATAGCAACATGATAAAACTGTTGTGTAATCTATGGATTACAAGACAAACATTTTATTGTTTAGAAATTTTATTTTATTTTATTTATTTTATTTCCTTCCAAATCCTGGCAAAAATAGAGGTTTCAATGGTTGTAAAGATGATATGATAGCCAATTGCAGGGTAAGATGTTTTTATGCCAAAGAAAAATATAATTATTATCAAAACGATACAGTGCTAAAACAAAATTAAATTTTAGATCATTTTAATATTAATATTTTCAGGAAAAATGTTATCCACTTTACCATTTATCATCTTTGATATTTTCACTTATTTTTTCATATTTTAACATTATTACAAATGTGCAGACTATCCTATTCAATTAATTATAACTGAATCAAAGAAAATGAAAGATGTTCCTTCAATTTTTGTATCCTAAGCCTTACTTTTCCAATGCACTTTTAAATACTTAACAAATTCAAACTTAACAATGGCAAAGTAAGCATCCCTGAATTCCCACTATTACACAGATAAATCCAACAGGCAGAAACTCTCAGAGCCAGATAGTTGGATACCCAGAAAAAAAGTGAATAAGTATAGCAGCAAAGTCAATGTTGAGTAAAAAAAAAAAAAAAAAAAAAAAAAAAAAAAA
>NW_026011328.1:0-2910 GCF_001458135.2 Marmota marmota marmota
CACTTTGAAACAATCCTTGTAAATTTCTGAACCCAGGCAAATTATTCCATTTTAATAAGAGATATTTTGTTATTTGCAGCACACAATTAATCACATCTGTTGACCATTTCATGAAAACATGAACAATGTTTAAGTGTATAGAATTATACTGTTGTAGGGACAGACAAGGCAAGGCACCTAAGATAGCACTGACAATAGGGAAATAGTTTTATTTGGTTGCAGCCAGATTCAGAAGGCACAGCTTCTGTTGTAATCAATTAATCCCCTGAACCCCAAGTTTAGTTTGTTTCAGAATTTTGTACCCAACATGTAAGGGAAGGGGCTCAGAAGTTCATAGTCTGCAGAAGTTCACAAAAAGCAGTCTTTTTTTTTTTTTTCTCTGTTCTGGGCAAGTTAACCCTTTCAAGGACACTTGGGAGGGGGAGAGCTTTTTCTTCCCTTTCTCTCCTCTTCTCCCCACCCTCCCCACCCCTGCCAGCTGTTATCATGGAGCCCAGTTGGTAACTTCCTTATCTTAGACATGTAGACTTCTCTGTAAAGCCCCACTCAAGGCCAGAGGCCTTGTTCACATATTTTGTGAAAAACTAGTAAGGGGGTGTCTAGCTTTTGGAGTGCTGATTTTTCCAGCCAGTGGGCAAGTAGAACAGGACAACATGAAAATAGGAAGTTTATCTACATTAAACTCTTTTGTAGAGATTCTTTTGCTGAAAGTCCTAAAATCAGCCATGGTGAAGATTCTGGAGAAGGTCAGTTAAGACTTTACTGTGGGACTGGGTAAGGAGGGGAAGATGGGAAGGCAGGGCTGAGAGCAGCTGTGGATCTGAGAATGAGGAAGGAGTGATGTAAAAGAATAGGATTTTCCCTAGCAAGGAACACTTGACCAGTAGAACAGGTAGAGCAGAGGGGAGGATGGGAGTGAATATCCCAAAAAGCCTGTAAGGGACAATTGTTAGTAACCTGTTTTCAGTGATGACAAAGCAACTTTAAAGGCCATTTTCACCAGATCTCTGATAGGGGTCTGAGGGCTCTCCTCAGCTTGTTTGAGCTTTGGGTTAGCTGGTAATAGGACCTGGTGGGACCCGGTGAGGGCACTGACAGGAGAAGAGAGGAGTGAGTGGGTGAAGGGATTCCTTTAGTACCTGCTACCTCAGAAAAGAGGCAATGGTTTGAGGAAAGGCAGTTGTTTAGGTTTTTGATCTAGTGAGTGGAGAGGAGAAGTCAGTTCAGGTGGGGGAGACAGTGGAGGGGCTGGGGCAGAAGGTTGAGGGTGAGGACCTATTTGAGCCGGGCGATAGGGTGGAAATTCATCAGTAGGGTCAAAAGTAGTGGATGAGTCCAGAGGAGGAGGAGACTGGGGATCAGTGGTTGTGGGTGTTGGTTTGCAAGCTAGAAAAATTTGCAGAGGTCTGCAAAAGGTTCAGAGAGCACAAGCAAGAAGAAAGCTTTGATATAGCAGCTTTTTACCCATTTTTTCGAATGCTCACAGTAATTGTAGTAGAGATCCCTTAGAATGGAGGTATCCAGGGACCCAAAAGGGGGCCATCTGCTTTGGTTGTCTAAGGGATAAGTGGGCCAGGCCTGGGTGCTATATTTGATCAATTTTTGAGTTTGATGTCTGGTGTCAAGGAGAGGGTTTTGAGGTTATCCAAGAGGCATTGTAGGGGAAACTGATTTATTGGCAAAAGGGGCGACCCCAATAGAGCCAAAAATCAGGAGTGCCTTAGTGGCAGGTTCGAGCTGCAGAGATTGGTCATCACCAAATCCTGACAGTTGAAGCTCTCGTCCTGGACAGAGCCGGAGCCATGGGAGACCTTGGCCAAGGCTTTTTGGGACCCCTCCTGGAGAGGACAGATACTCCCAGGGCTGGAAAGAGGGGAAAGAGAGAGACAGGGGAAGAGAGGGGAAGGGGAGGGTAAGCGTCTCTCTGGCGGCCGAGTCTTGAAGGTTTAAGGACTAGGATTTTAGGAGAGCCACTGAGACAGTGAAGGTCTGGGTGAACTCTGATGTTCAGTTCTCTGTTATGTGTCCCTGGAGGTTATGGAGTCCTTTGAGGGAGACCTACAAAGCCTATGCTGGGAAACTACCAGCTGGGAAGGGAAGGGAATAATATTGAACCCAGGAGTCTATTCTGCCTGAGGAAGGAGTCCCTGAGGGCCACCGTAGCCTTGAAGGCTGTGGTGGGGTGTTTTCCTCCCTGCAGGTGGACAAAGGTTTGCCGGACAATCAACGGTCAAATCCTCCCAACACCACCATTGGGTTTAGGGATCCAGGAAGGGGAAACTCACCAATCGAAGGCCAGTGGTGGATGGAGTTCTGGCGGTCGAGAAAATGGGTCAGGCTGTCCAGTGAGTGGTACTTCTGAAGGAAGAGGGACCCAAAAGTGGGTTTTAACCCTATCCCGGGTTTCTGTACCAAATGAAAGAAAAGTGACCACAATACTCGGAGCAACCAAAAGATCTTTATTGCAGCAGTGCAACAAAGAGAAAAGAAAGAAAGAAAGAAAGAAGGAAAGAGAGATAAGAGAAGAGATGAAGAGGGAGAGAGCAAGAGCAAGAGAGAGACAGAGAGCTTGTGCAAGAAAGACAAAGAGAGCAAGAGAGAGAGAGCAAGAGAGAGAGAGCAAGGAGAGGGGACCTGGCAGGAGGGAGTTTTGATAGCCCGAATCTAATGGGGCCTCTGGGTCTGCAAGCTGCCTTGTTGGCCCAAGGCGGGGTTAAGTGTTCAGCCTTGAGTGGGGTTGAATGTTCAGACTTGAGGTAAACAGGTGATAAAGGACCAGATAGAGGGGGCTTTGAGTGTGTGGGCTATCTTGCAGCCAACATCTGTTCAGCCTGCCCTGCAGACAACACAGTTCAGCCTGCTCTGCACCCAACAGGACCCCCATTAGCTGCTCCAGCACAGGAATCCTAA
>NW_026011329.1:0-2910 GCF_001458135.2 Marmota marmota marmota
GAGCTAGGGTTTATGTTAGGGTAAGGGTCAGTGTTCAGGTTAGGGTTAGGTTTATGATTAGGTCCAGCATTAGGTCTAGGGTTAGGTCTATGGGTAGGGTTAGTGTTTGGGTTAGGTTAAGGGTTATTGTTAGGGCTAAGTCTAAGTTTTTGTTTAGGGCTAGGGCTAGAGTTATCACTAGATGAAGGATTAAGTGTAGATCTATGTCTAATGTTTGGGTTAGATATAGGTATAAGGTTACAGGTGGGGCCAATGTTAGGGGTCGTTTTAAGGTTAGGGTCAGGTTTAGACCTATGGTTAGTATTAGGGTCAGAATAAGGGTCAGGGTTAGATTTAGGGTTTTGGATAGGGATAGATCTAAATTGAGGGCTAGTGTTAGGAGTAGTAATAGAGTCAGGGTTTGGGTTAGGCTAAGGATTAGGTTTAAAACTAGGTAGCTTTAGGGTTAGAGTTTGGCTTAGGGTTAGGGATAGGGTTAGTGCTAGTATTAGGGCTAGGCTTAGGGTGAGGGTGAGGGTTAGGGCTAGGGTTAGAGTTAAAGCTAGCGTTAGGGCCCGGATTAGGGCTATCTTTTGTGTTAGCTTTAGGTCTATGCCTATTGTAAGAACTAGAGTTAAAATTAAGGCTAGTTTTAGGGTTATTGTTACGTCTAGGTCTAGTATTTGGTTAGGTTTAGGGTTAGGGTTATGTTTAGGATAATGTATAGGTTAGGGTTAGGGAATGTGTTAGGGTTAGGATGAGGGTTAGCATTAGGGTTAAGATTCGGGTTAGGGTATTGGATAGGGTTAGAGTTAGGGTTAGGGCTAGGGTTTTGTTTAGGGTTAGGGCTAGGTTTAGGGTTAGGTTTAGGGTTAGTGTAAGGATTAATGTTAGGGTTAGGTTTAGGGTAAGGGTTAGAGCTACATTTAGGGTTAGAGATAGGGTTAAAGATAGGGTTTGGGTTCAGATTAGGGCTAGGTTTTGGGTTCCGTTAGGGCTAGTGTTAGGGATATGTCTAATGTAAGAACTAGGGTTATGATTACGGCTAGTTTTAGGTTACAGTGAGGGCTAAGTCTAGTTTTATGGTTAGTTTTAAGTTTAGGGTGATGTTTTGAGCTAGGGTTAGTGTTAGGTTCAGAGTCAGGGTCAGGGTTAGTTTTAGGTTAGGGATAGGACTTGAATTAGGGATAGGCTTATGGCTAGATGTAGGGTTAGGATTTGGTTTAAGATAAGGATTAGGGTTAGTGCTATAGCTAGGTTGTTTTAGGGCTAAGGCTAAGGTTATGGTAAGGGATAGGGTTACAACTAGAAATAGGGCTAGGCAAGAGTTAGATTTAGTGTTAAGGCTAGGGTTAGGGTTAGGGTTACGGCTAAACTAGGCCTAGGAATAAGTCTAGGATTAATGTTAGGGTTAGGCCTATGTTTAGGGTTAGGTTTAGGGTTAGTTTTAGGGAAAGAGATAGGGTTATAACTAGCTTTAGGGCTAGGGCAATGATTAGAATTAAGTTTAAGGATAGGGTTTGGATTGGGTTAGGTTTAAGGCTAGATTTGGTGTTAGGATGAGGGCTAGGGTTTTTGTTAGGTTTAGGGAAAATTTTAGGGATAGGGTTAATGTCAGGTTTAGGGTTATGGCTAGGGGTAGTTATAGGGTTAGTTTCATGGCTAGGTCTTGTATAAGGGTTAGGTTTAGGGTAAGGATCAGGTTTAGAATTAGGTGTTTTTTTAAGGTCAGCTTCAGGTTTCAGTTATGGGTTAGGTTAAGTTTTAGAGTTAGGGTTCAAATTAGCATTAGGGTTAGTGTTAGGTTTAGGGTAATGGAAAGGTTTAGGTTTAGAATTCAGGTTAAGATTAGGGTAATGGGTATGGTTAAGGTTAGTGATAGGGTTAGGGTTAGGCCTAGGGTTAGCGTTTGGGTTATGGTTATTGTTAGAGTAATGGATAGCATTAGATCTAGGTTTAGGACTAGTGTTTTGATTAGGATTAGGGCTAGAGTTAGGGTTAGTGTTTCGCTTAGGTTTAGGGTATGGGTTAGGTTTTGAACTAGGGTAAGTGCTAGGGTGAGAGTTAGGTTTAGTGTTATGTCTAGGGTTAGATTTACAGTTAAGGTTAGGGTTAGAGTTAGGGTTAGGGCTAAGGTGACCTTTAGAGTTAGGTTAATGAATAGGATTAGATGTCTGGTTATTGTTAGGGGTAATTTTAGGTTTAGTGTTAGTGTTAGGGTTTGGGCTAGGTTTAGGGTTAAGTATAGTTTAGGGTTTGATCTAGGGTTAGGGCTATGATGAGGGTTAGGTTTAGGGTTAGGTCTAGGATTGGTTTACAGTTAGAGTTAGAGCTAGGGTTATCATTAGGTTTAGGGTTAGATTTATGGTGTTGGATAATTTTAGAGTTAGTATTAGGGCTAGTTTTAACATTATGATTAGGGCTAGGGTTAGTGTTAGGTTTAGGGATAGGGCTGTGTTATGTTTAGGGTTAGGGTTAGGTTTTATCTATGGTTAGGTCTAAGGTGAGTTTTAGCATTAGTGTGAGGATAGGGTTAAGGTTAGGGTTATGCTTAGGGCTAGGTTTAGGCCTAGGATTAGGGCTAGATTTTGTGTTAGGTTTAGAGCTAGGGTTAGTGCTATGGATATATAAGGGCTAGGTTTTGTGTAAGCGATGGGGTTAGAGCTAGGTTTAGGGCTAGGGCGAAGGTTAGAATTATAGTTAGGTCTAGGGTTTAGTTAGAGTTACGATTAAGGCTAGTTTTAGGGCTAGAATGAGGGCTAGGGTGTTAGGGATAGGTCTAGGGTTACCATTAGGGTTAGGGTTTCACTTAAGGTAAAAGATAGGGTTAGAGTTAGGGTTAGGGCTAGATTTAGGGTTAGGGTTAGGTTAAAGCTAGGTTTAGGGCTCAGATTAGGGCTAGTTTTTGTGTTAGGGTGAGAGCTAGGGTTA
>NW_026011330.1:0-2910 GCF_001458135.2 Marmota marmota marmota
CTAACACTTACCCTAACTTTACCCTAAAACTAACACTAAACCTAACACTAAACCTAATACACAAAATCTTAACCTAACACAAACCCTAACGGTAACCTAAACCTAAGACTAACACAAAACCTAACACTAACCCTAACTCTAAAACTAAACCTAAACCTATCCATAACCATAAACATAACCCTAAAATTAAACCTAAAACTAACCCTAACACTAACCCTTACTTTTACCCTAAAAATAACCCTAAACCTAACGCTAAACCTAATACACAAAATCTAAACCTAACACAAACCCTAACGGTAACCTAAACCTAAGACTAACACAAAACCTAACACTAACCCTAACCTAAAACTAAAACTAACATGAAACGTAACCCTAACCCTAACACTAATTCTCAACCTAACCCTAACCCTAACACAAACACTAACGCTAACGCTAATATTAAACCTAACTCTAAATCTAATAGTAACCCTAAGTCTAAAACTCAACTTAAACCTAGCCATAACCATAACCCTAACCCTAAAATTAAACCTAAAACTAACCCTAACACTTACCCTAACTTTACCCTAAAACTAACACTAAACCTAACACTAAACCTAATACACAAAATCTTAACCTAACACAAACCCTAACGCTAAGCCTAACTAAACCTAAACCTATCCATAACCATAAAACTAACCCTTACCCTAAAACTAACCCTAACCCTAACACTAACACTAACACTAATTTTAACTGTAACCCTAATCCTAACCCTAACCCTTACCCTAAACTTAACCCTAACCCTAACACTTACCCTAAATCATACCCTAACCTTAACCCTAACCCTAACACTTACCCTAACCCTAACCCTAACCTTAAGAGTAACTGTAACACTATCTCTAAGACTAATATTAAATTTAAATCTAACCCACACCCTAACCCAAAACCTAACCTTAAGAGTAAACCTAACCATAACCCTAATCATAACACTAAACCAAACCCCAATTCTAACCCTAATGCTAATCCTATCAGTAACCCTAATATTAACTCTATACTTAACCTTAACCCTAACATCAACACTAACTCTAAATCTAAACCTGACACTAACCCTAACACAAACACTAACCTTAACGTAAACGCTAACACTAACCCTAAATCTAACACTAAGCCAAATCCCAACTCTAAACCTAATGCTATACCTAACTGTAACACTAACCTTAATGGTAACCCTAAACCTAAACTTAACACAATCCCTAACCCTAAACTTATCCCTAAACGTAAACCTAACCCTAACAGTAACACTAACCCTAACCCTAACCCTAAAACTAAAACTAACCCTAATTCGAACTCTAGCCTAAATCTAAACATAATCATAACCAGAACCGTAACCCTAAACCTAACACTAAACCTAAACTTAACACAAACCCTAACCCAAACCTTAATTCTAAAACTAACCTAAACTTAACCCTAACCCTGACCTAACCATAATACTAACCCCAACACTAACACTAATGCTAACCTAATCCTAATACAAACCCTAATCTTAAACTTAACACTATCACTAAACATAACTCTAACCCTAAAACTAAAATTACCCCTAACCCTAAACCTATCCCTAACCCTAACACAAACACTAAGCCTAACACAAACCCTAAACATAACACTTACATTAAAACTAACCCTTACCATAACCCTAACCATAACTCTAAATCTAACACTTATCCAATTTGAAACACTAACACTAGCGCTAAACCTATCTTTAAACCTAAAACTATCCCTAAACCTAACCCTAAACCTAACATTAACCCTAACACTAACACTAAACCTAAACTTAAACATAACAGGAACCCTAACACTAACCATAACTATAAGACTAACCCTAACCCTAACCCTAATCATAAATCTAACCCTTACACAAACCCTAACCATAACCCTGACCATAACCTAACTCTACCCCTAAACCTAACCCGAATATAACTGAAAACAAAACCCAAAACCTAAGCATAACCCTAACACTAACCCTAAACCTAACCTTAAACCTAACATTAATTCTAACTCTATCACTAAACCTAACGCTAAAACAAAACATAATACTAATCCTAACATTAACCCTAAGCCAAACCCTTAAACTAAACCTAACCCTAACCTAACTGTAATCCTTACACTAACTCTAACCTATCCCTAACCAGAACCATAACACATAGCTTAAACATGAGCTTAACACAAAACTTACCCTAACCCTAACCCTAACAAGAATCATAATTCTAATCCTTACCCAACCCTAACCCTAATACTAACCTTAACTTTAATTCTAAAACTAACACTAACACTAAACCTAAGCCTAATCCTATCCCTAAAAGGAATCCTATCCCTAACCCTAACACTAACCCTAAACCTAACCCTAAACCTAGCCCTAACACTAACCAGTTTCTTTTCCCTAACAGTAAACCTAACCCTAACCCTAAACCTAAACTGAACCCTAAACCTAACAGAAACACTAACCTTAAACCTAACACTAAAAAAACCTAACCATAAATGTAACCCTTACACTTAATCTAACACTAACCCTAACACTAACACTAACCCTAACTCTAACCCTAACACTAAACTTAACCTTGAGCTTAAACTTAAACCTAAATCTAACATGAATCATTAAATTAATCTAACACTGATGCTAACACTAACCCTAAATCTAAACCTAAACTTAACCATAATACTAACCCTAACATGAACCCTAAACCTAACCCTATACCTAAACCTAACACCAACCCTAACCCTAACACTAACCCTCACAATAACACTAATTATAACCTTAACCCTTATACTAAACCTAAAACTAACTTTAAGCATATCAATAAACCTAACCCTACATTTAACACTAACACTAACACTAACCCTGACAATGAACTTGACACTAACCCTACCTCTAACCAT